>NC_056733.1:106360505-106562718 GCF_019279795.1 Protopterus annectens | reverse complement strand
TATTCTGAAATCAAAGGAATTTACTAGTAGAAATTGTAATAGAGTTTTTGATATTCAATTCTTTGCCAACTGTAATACTGATTGGGCCATTTATATGGCCTGTTGTACTTGTCACTCATTTTATATTGGGCAGACCTCCCGACCCTTTAGGCTACGTGTATCCGAACATCTGAGTGACATTAGATGTAAAAGAACATCCAATGCTTTATATAAACATACACTTATACATAACACAGCTCAATTTCATTTTGTAATCATTGATAAACTTATTGGTGATAGAACTAACAAATGTGGCTGGCATAAAAAACTTGATGCTAAAGAAAAGAAATGGATCACCAAACTTGGTGCTCTCTTTAGCCCAGGGCTTAATGAATATTTATGAAGAATCTTGTTAGTATATATTTAATGAATATTCATGAATACAGCAAATCCTGTCAACCAATCAACTATTTTTGATGAATGTATAAAATCACATGATTATTGGCTTTTTTGCTTAACACTGAAGAAGGCAAGGTTAAATCCGGGCTGAAACCAGTTTGTTTTAAGAGCTTTTCATGTTGTTATAGTAGTTTCTAATAAACTACTTATTATTGGACGGCTCACTTGTTGCTGGCTTGTGTTTCTTCTCTTTATCCTGTTTTAAGCCGTGCAACTCCCTACGTGCAGGGGAACTTTGTATGCGATACACGTGGATTGACTTCCTGCTGGGGGATCCATGGTGAGCTGTGTTGGCGTTATCGTCGATATCTTCATGGTTGACAAGTTTGCTTTGTTAACTTCGAATTTCCACGTAGTTTGGATGATTTTTTTTCTCAAATATATCTTATATTACTAGACGACCAGCTATACCACTTTGTTATGCTATATGAACAAGGATTCATGTGTCAGCCATTCACGTCAAGCTTATTTGTATTGATGTGAACAACAGACGGGTCGGCACATTTACTTTAGTGAGTCGCTATCTACTATTGCGGTTTGGCTTACTTTCTGTTCCTTTGGAAACTTATACTATTCATTTTTGTGCAAGGATTAACAATCAAAGGGCTACAATTATAGCTGATGCTTTATCTCCAGAACTAACGCTTGTGGCAGACGTTGTATTATCATCATTCTTGGGCTACTACGCATATTGCCAAGCGGCTATAAAGGGACAAACACGATCCGTTTTTTCAAGTTGTTTATAACTGAAACCCATACCACAAGTTCTCTATATATGGATTTATATTTAAGTTATTCACGCCAAGTTTATTTTCATTGATGTCAACTACAGATGGGTCTGCACATTCATTTGGGTGAGCCGTTATTTACTAAATGTGGTTTGGCTTATTTTTCGTTCCTTATGGAACCTATATTGTTTATTTTGATTTAAAGACTCACTAATAAGGTGTCATAGCTGAGGCCTTATCTTTAGAACTAATGTTTGGGGCAGACATAACATTATTATAACTCTTGGCTACTACGTACCTTGATGAGCGAATTTAAAGGGACAGACATTACTTGTTGCCTGTAACTGAAATTTTCTTCGGAGTTCTATATATATGACTGTGACTGCGCTCAAGGTCGTGGTTTCATCAAAGACTATCTTTTCACTTGGAAATATTTGGGAACAAATCTATGCTTCTTTTAAGCTAACTGTTGGTGTACTCAGTTATATTCTACTGTGTTGGCACTCAAGAACGTAATTAATAATATATGTGTATAACGGATAGAGCTCATTATTGGACTATTTATTATTTTACTTTGGGAACTGTCCAAAAATTTTTTTGTAACATCGATGGGTAGATGAGTAGAATATTCATAGAATTGATGAAAGACAATGAATATGTATATATCTATGAGTGATAGTATGAATAATTAGTGAAATAATTTTCTTTCACTATTACTATTGTTCGTTATATCAAGAATATTTACATTACTACATTAGCTGTGTTGAATATTTCATGTGATTACTGTGCTTGTGTAACAACTACCATCACAATTTTAATAATACATGGTAGCAAGATTTATCTTTCTATCTTGGTACAAATATTGCTGTACTTCTCCTTTGTGGTTAACTGCTACACATTATATATTTTATTCATAAGTTATCTATATGGGAGATTATTAGTGGTTGTTCCATGGATATAATAATCTTTTTTCAATTTGGCAAACACCACTTAGTATGTTGCTCTAAACACTTATAAAGGTTCTTTCAAACTGAAAAGAACTACAGGCCCCAGGAGATTGTTTCTATATATTATATAGGACTCATCTGGGAAATACAAATAATTTTTTCTATTTATGATAAACATTGGACAATCTATAAATGTTTTATTTGAGTTAATTTAGCAACATATCCATTACTATAAGACTTTTTTTCAGTCTTTACTATGTTCCCCTTCTACTTGTGAATTTACATAATATTATTATTATCAGTGGATGACTCCTACTGTTATATACTCTCTTGGAAAACATACTAGTTAGTATACACTAAGAAATATATGACCTAATTAATACTTGAATTTCATTGAACGATACAGGGTCTATATGCCATGGTTTGTTTTTTTCCTCTTGAACCACCAAAATAATCACAATTAATAAACACTCTATTATTTCTATTTATATAACTTAATAAGTTGGGTGCCAAAACTTGACTCTAGTCTTATTGACTATTACTGAAGGTACTTTACCATTATTGTCCTGTGACAGACGTGGTAATATGGTGCACAACTTTTGTACTTACCATTATATGACCATTATTGTCTGTTTACCATTGGATCTATATACAGGACGTGGTTGTTTATAATAATATTACCCTCATTTAATATAGGAATATACACTAATTATGGATTTGAATAAAATACTTTTGGACTTATCATCGGATAAGGATGATCTTGCAGTTTTTGGCATTGGTGATGATTCTGAGGGCTCTGGGAATATCATTTCCATGAAGCCTGAACAAAAATGTGAGAAACTTTTTGTTGAACTTAATAAAAATATGAAAATACTTAGGTCTTGTGTTTGGCACCACAAACTACTCAAAGCTTATTTGACTAAGGGCATTTGCCCCAGGGGTCTGAGGGTTAAAATTCAGCCTTTGGTTGCGGACCCTGATCAAAGTTTAACCACAGAATGGTCCCTGATCCAACAAGAATGTTCAATGAAGTTTGTTAGTTCTCTATCTAAGTATTATATTAGGATCATTGATAAAGAAACAACGCAAGTGTTAAAACTAATAGAGGACTGTAATCAATATCAAAATAAAACTTTCTTTTCAGCTTTACTATCAAAGCTTAGCACTGATCTGCTAAGTTTCGATACTCTTCTAAAAGAAAGGAAACTCAAAAAATTTTCTCGTGATCTTTCTGACTACGAGAAAGGACAACCTTTTAAGAATACTAGACATGTTAGATTCCAAGATGGGTATAATAAAAATAAAAATAAAAATTTATCAGGTTCCAAAAGAAAACGTCCACGCTCGATTCTTAAGGGACGTAGTAATAATACTGAATCTACTGATTATGATACTTCATCAGGGACAGATACAGAAACACAGCTCACCATGTACTCCCCAACTACCAAACGAAAAAACTACACTCCCCCTTTAGGGAACATAGAGGGAGGAGGGGTGGCAGGAAACACAGGAAAAGTTACAAGTCTACAAAATTTGATGGAGATACTAACGAACAAATAAACAATGTATGTAACATCTCTGATACTGCACTTACATCTGAACAAATATCTTTATTAAATAAAGGATTATCTTTCATTCCGGGTTTTTTTGTTTCTGAGGATATTTTTACACAAGATTTATTTTCTTTTTGTAGACTCATTAATCTCAAACTATTTTTTCAGGACAAGGGGGATGATGAACAGGTACAAATGAATACCTTTAAATTTCATGCTTCATCATTTATACCCCCGATGCATCCTACTGTTAATTTATTTTTACGTAGTGTACTTAATGAGCTACACTTTCAGTCTAATCATTGTCTACCTATGTCAAATAACATGACGGATGGAGAGATATCCTGTTTGGAAGAACTTGTACGGAACAAAGATTTGGTCATTATCAATGCAGACAAAGGGGGAGCAGTTGTGGTGTTAAACTGGAGCTATTATGATATCGAAGCTCATAAACAATTGGGCGATGCTCGTTATTACACTAAAATGCCACTTGATCCCACCCCTGTATTTAAAAAAGAAATTGATGCTTTTTTACACTCTGCAGTTGATAATGGGATTATAACTACCAAAACAATGAATCACCTAACAATCACTGACCCTGCTAGACAGTTTATTTATTTTCTGCCAAAAATACATAAGGATCTTTTACATCCACCAGGCAGGCCCATTGTGTCGGGTATGGGCTCACTTACTGAGCCACTATCTGAATTTCTGACTATGTATTTGAAACCTTTGCTATCATTTGTTAGATCTAGAATTCAGGACACTACTCAATTTTTGGGTATTGTCAACGATATGCAATTAGAACAGGATTGGTGGCTTTGTACATTAGATGTAAGCTCATTATATACAAATATCCCACACTGGGCCGGACTTGAGGCTATTGAATTTTGGCTCTATAAATCGAATATGTACCAACCAGGATTTAATACTTTTTTGTTAAATCTGACTGAGCATGTGCTTACTAAAAATGTTTTTTTCTACAATCAGGAATGTTTTTTACAGATCAGAGGAACAGGGATGGGGGCTTCTTTTGCCCCCATATATGCTGATCTGTTCATGGCTTATATTGAACAGATTATGATTTATGATGACACTCATAATCTGTACTTACCTGAAATCGACATTTGGCGAAGATATTTGGATGACTGCTGGATGGTGTGGATCAGATATTTCATATCTACAGGAATTTATGGAATATTTAAATGATAATAAATGGGGAATACAGTTTACCATCACCTATTATCAAAAAATCGATAACATTTTTGGATGTTTTGGTTACTAGAAATAGGGATAACACTCTTAAAACTGAAACTTATAGTAAGTTTCCCCAATATAACACCTTACTCCATGCCTCCAGCTTTCATCCAAAGCATATCGCCAAAAACATTCCAAAATCTCAATTCATCAGAATTAGACGTAATTGTTCTGATGATACTAGCTTTGCTCATCATGCTCAAGATCTACATAATAGATTTATTGATAGGGGCTATAACTTAGGGTATGTTACAATGGCAAAAAATTTTGCCTCGGGCTTACATAGATCAAACCTTTTGATGTATAAAAAGAAACCTATGACTAAAAACACTCTACGTTTCACAACTACATTTGGCAGAAATACTAATAAATTGATGAGGATAATCAATGATAATTGGAATATATTGGAAGCAGATGTCAAAATTCAAAAGATTATTCCTAACAAATGTTCTTTTTCCTTCCGTAAAGGAAAGAATTTAGCAGGATATTTTAATCATTACAAACATCACTCTGAATCTACCTTGCCCCAGGTGTACCAAACAACTATCTTGGGGGATAAACTCATTGGCTGTTTTCCATGTGGCCATTGTGTTAATTGTAAATTTATTCTGAAATCAAAGGAATTTACTAGTAGAAATTGTAATAGAGTTTTTGATATTCAATTCTTTGCCAACTGTAATACTGATTGGGCCATTTATATGGCCTGTTGTACTTGTCACTCATTTTATATTGGGCAGACCTCCCGACCCTTTAGGCTACGTGTATCCGAACATCTGAGTGACATTAGATGTAAAAGAACATCCAATGCTTTATATAAACATACAGTTATACATAACACAGCTCAATTTCATTTTGTAATCATTGATAAACTTATTGGTGATAGAACTAACAAATGTGGCTGGCATAAAAAACTTGATGCTAAAGAAAAGAAATGGATCACCAAACTTGGTGCTCTCTTTAGCCCAGGGCTTAATGAATATTTATGAAGAATCTTGTTAGTATATATTTAATGAATATTCATGAATACAGCAAATCCTGTCAACCAATCAACTATTTTTGATGAATGTATAAAATCACATGATTATTGGCTTTTTTGCTTAACACTGAAGAAGGCAAGGTTAAATCCGGGCCAAAACCGGTTTGTTTTAAGAGCTTTTCATGTTGTTATAGTAGTTTCTAATAAACTACTTATTACTGGACGGCTCACTTGTTGCTGGCTTGTGTTTCTTCTCTTGACACTGGAAAGGACCAATTTCTGCTAAATCGAGGTGGCTGTACCTGTAAGAAATTCTTCACTGTTTGCATAGATTTTGCCTTATCCTCCATTTTATTTAATACCTCTTCTGCCTTAACACCAAATAAAATATCCTGCTGTAAAGGAACATCCAATAATTTTGCCTTAACATGATCAGGTAAAACTTGTTCTTTTAACCAAGCATGCCTTTGTATCACAGATCCTGTAACTGCTGCTCTACAAGAAGCCTCTAATGAATCAAAACCACATTGCAGAGTATGTTTTCCCACTTGTTCAGCTGCATGCAATAAATCCTGCATTTCCTTACAGTCAGGATGTTCTGAACTTGTAAGCATTTTCTCTTTTAACAGAGACATTAAATATTGTTGGTATTTAAGCATGTGAAACTGGCAATTTAAAGCCTCACTGCTAAAGTTGCAGAAGTGTAAACTTTCTTCCCCCATCTGTCTAATGCTCTAGAATCCCTGTCAGAAGGAACTGGATTTTTAGCTGTGGAAGCCTTTACCCCTTTGGGACCCTGAGAAATAACTTCTGGGTCAGCAACAGGGTTTTTATAAAGACATTTGTGAGAGTCAGGGGATTCTGTAGTACCCGTCTGGCTTGACTGGAGCAGGGGTAAAGAATCAGGATTTAAACTGGATTCAGAGAACACATCATCCACAATATCTAACACTGGCGGAATAGCAAGGGGCCTGTGCTGAGGCAATAAAAGAAAGTCTCTGAGCCTTTTCTTGGATTCTGAGTAATCCTGGCCCTCCCAATGGAAATGCTCCCTCATGGTATGTAAAGTTTCCCCAAAAGAGTAATCCTCAGGAGGAGAGGCTGAAGGAATTGATTCTTCAGCATCAGAGTCCTCATAGGGGGGTAAAGAATATCCCTGGTCTGAAGAGGAATCAGAAGAAATGGAAACCTGGTCAGAGGAATCAGTCTGTATCCTGCCTAGGTATTTTATCTGGGGGGGATGGGAACCCCTGATCAGAGTAATTAAGTCTTCGGCCATTTTAAGCATCTGTTTTTTTGGCATGGAGGCCTGTCCAGGTGAACGCTGTACTTGATTCTTTGTCTTTAATGGAGTTTTAGACTTGGCTGTAGATTTAATGGTAAGTTGTGAAGTTCTGAAAAACACCCTCAGAAGCCAATGCCTGCTCAGCGGCTCCGGACCCATCTGAGGGGTTAGTTTCCGTAGGCCCAGTACCTTGAGTTTCCAGAGGCCTAGACATCTCCATGTGGGAGTCGGAGGTGGCCTGTGGCTCTGAGGTAGTGGGTGTCAGGGGCTGCGAAAGCACCTCACTGAGAACCGGCGACTGGCCTAGAAGAGGCTTCATTGTCAGTTTTGGGCCTCGGATGCCTGTCCTTACCCTTGTCTTTGCGTTTTTTGTGTATTCGGGTCGTCGATTGTTCCGACGGCATGGTATAATTGAACCTTCGGCCAAAGTAATGGTGAGCAAAATCAAACCGACGTTTAAGAGTGCATTTGTTAAATCTAGCACAAAACCGACTAGTGACATCGTGGTCTGGGCCTAGGCATGGAATACATTAAGAATGAAAATCCTTATGAGGTATTTGCGTCCCACAAGAAATACAATTATTAACTTTTACTGACATCGGTCTGAGGCAAGAAAAAGTTTCCCCAATGGGGTACTTAGCTTTACTGAAGACTCGGTTCTGAAATTCGAATTGAAAATCTCAAGAGTCGGCCAACCGGCACTTGCAAACTGCTTTTGCTTTGGGCACCGCGCGGCAAGAAAGATTGAAGAAAATGGCGTTGGCTGCATCTTGTATACCCCTGGCGCACTGACGTCAGGGAAGAAGCAACAGCAACCGATGCCGGACCAAGACTTTGGAACTCTGGCCGACTATGGATCGCCTGACGGCAGGATAACCCAAGTGTAATGACTGCAGCAGTGAAACACGATGAACATCTGGAAGAGGAACCTTTAGGAAAAAGTGAAGAAACAAATTGCAGTGAAATAAATGAAAACTGCGAGAACAATACGTGCAGAGTAATATTAACGAGGAGGAGGAATGAGGTTTAAAAGAAGGCAGGAAATAAGAAAACTATGTAATACTGGACTAATGACAGTTATATAAAGAATGAAAACATATGTGATGTATAATGTATGTATAAGAAAAAAATGTTAATATGGTTTGTTTTCTTTTCTCTTAATGTATGTTTTCCTATGCCTTAAGTGATAAAAGTGGTTAAAAAAATAAAATTTGTATGATACTTAAATAAGATAATCCTTTGATAGCTGCCCAAATGATGGCCTTATACTACTAGCTTTCAGATCGTGAAGGAACAGATGGGTCTGAATGATTGTAGGAAAACTGAAGGCTGATGGGCAACTGGTATAAAATAACACTTGCAAGGAGGGGGGATGCTTACGCAGTAACTTACCTCCTGTTACACCAAATACTCGTCCCTGGAAGCCACTGTCATTAATCTCTTCCTGCCACAAACTTGAACGTGAATCTGGGACCCTCTCTGCTTCTGGAATGCCTGATCCAGTGAGTGCCACCTTAGCTGGACCAGGTTCCTATAAAATACAACAAAAAAGTATTATCACAGCACTCTGTAAGTCCAGTGATAATGATTATAAATATAGCAAGAATAAAATTTCTTAAAACACTGTTCCTTGTAACACTGCATGCATGGGAAACTGTTGACCTCTAACCTGAAATCATCATCAGTAACATCAACAGTTTCACCACTCTCTCCTCATATATCCAAAACTAATACTCATTAAAACAGTCCAAGTAGCCCTAACCACTTCCACTTTCCTAATTACTTTACTTTTCAATCCTAAATGTAACAAATACATTCATAGTTACTGTACTACTAATACATCATACTACATTACAAGCCACCTTCACCCCTATCTAATATTTCCATAGATAAGCTGTCTCTTTTCATTACTTTAACTACTAGAAATTGCAATTACAGTATCATTTGCAATGTTATATATCTCTCTACTATATACAAAAGCCTGTGTCTATTTCTAATGAATGACCAACACTGTATATACTCATGCAAGTGAACCACGTTGCTCTGTTTTCTAAATAATGTACAAGTAAGCTACTGTAAAGCTTTTTCTCTCATCTATGTATACTTACCTATATTTTGTATTTCTTCTGATATAATGTAATAAAATTGTATGTACATGTCAAAACTGGTGTTAAATGTGAAGCTTTTCTCCCTGGGCGCCTGCAGAAAAATAGTTTTATCCCAGTTGGACTTTCCCAATAAACAAGGATAAATACATAACAAAAATAACATTCAATATCTTAATCAATGATTTTCACACCCTTGCACCTATTACATTTAGATGCAGCAACTACTTACACAGACATCTGCTGCTATGAATACAAGGAACACGTTGGCATTTTTCTAACTAGATGTTAAGATGTGCTGGAACTTAAAATGTGTCTTTTCAAAGATAACTCAAGAGACCCAATTGTAAGAAAAATGGGTATATCTAGCCTAATCATTAGAAAGCCAAGAGGTAAAATGCATTTAACTGAGAGAACAAATTAAACCAAACCAGGTCTTCTACTGTCATAACAAAAGCAAAACAAAAGGGATTTAAGAAAAAAAGAATGAGCAAAAAGAAAAAAAATAGTAATAGAGATTGCGCACTCTTAAGGCACATCATAAGAAACATGCACACCCACTACAAATTTTGACATGATCTGCACTGAATGATACAAAGGCTACGTCACAAGAAACATTCACATTATACACAAAGCTTAGCATTTAATTTCATGCAAAAATCAAACACTCCTGCAAATACTATTCAAAGGCATGGATGTAGTGCAAAACTAGTGGCATCACAGATGAAAATGCTCTTTCTATTATGTCAGGTTCCTAATTTCTACCTCAGCAAAGGAAGCTCTATGAGAGGGTCAATTTCTCTACCATTTAAGGACTAAAATACAAATAAATGAGAGACTCGGGTCTGAACATAATTTCTTATAGACTGAAACGCAGTGGTGCTTTCTTTAGAGCATCTTCTCCATCTTAAATTTTAGCTCTTCTAATACAATCTCAACGTCCATTGTGTTGCACATTTTAATTTGATAGCAAGTACACAATCTACATCGTTTGCATTTGATGTGCATTTGTCAGACTTCTACTGTATTGTGTTTACTTTTTAAGCATGTACATACATTTTAATTTTAGAGTGAAAGGATTAACCTGCCTAGTTTGCTTAATAAGATCTGAAGACACAAGATGATGTGACAAGAAAGCAGAACTGGAGTGGGAAGCTGTAATAGACAGTGAGACAGCTAACCAAATCTACCCTTACAAAATGAAGGCTTCACTCTGGTACTTTAAATCAAGATTTGTCATCAAAGGTTGGTGTAAATGTAGGAACCACCCAAGGGAGCTTTATCTCTTAGAAAAAAACATATGCACACAAGTTGTTTGAATCCTGCTTCCTTAACAATGAAACCTGATCCTGCTATCAAGCTCCTAATTTAGATGCGAATTCCAAATACACTAATAGTATTACCTGGTCAACAGTTTCTCTAGTACCTCAGATTACCTGAGAGCACCATGTATTCTTTGCTGTTTTAGTCTGACTTCTGGTACATTAAGAAACTCTCACCAATAGGACCGAATGGAGAGATAAGTCAGCAAAAGTAAAGGGGAGTATTATGCTGAAAATTAATTCATCCTCAAGTCTTGGTTAGTACCTTTGTGAAGTGGACCCTGTTTTTCACAAAATCTCACCAAGACGACACTGATTTATACAGCATATATCATGGACAGACGTAGGTTAAAAATTAAAAAAGATAGCTGGGTGCACAAGACCCAGGATAAAAAAAGTGCCCAATCCTGGCAGGCACACTGGTGCCAGGACTGGAAAAGATGACTTTGTAGAATCCTCAAAATATGGAAACATTCCTACAATGGGGTCAGGCCACGTCTAGGGGGAGGATGAAGGTGGCCCCCCTGTTGTAGAAGAAAGTAGTAGTCTGCAAAAATGACAACAACTGACAGACCAAAGAAGAGCCATAAAGACGACAAAGTGGACTATTGAGGATAAGAAAGAAATTATGTATTGTTACTATTTCCAGACACAAGATGTACAAAACGATTAAGAGTGAAATTAGAGGAAAAAAAAATATTTCCAGAAGAAAAACTATCAGAAGCTTCAACTAAACATTTGCATTCATTAATACAACAGATTTGTGAAAAACAGTATACAGATCAAGAAACTTTGAACTATATAGAAAAAGAAGCATCCGAGGAAGTGCAAAAATATAAACAACAAAATCTAGAGATTTTTGAAAAGTGTAAAAAAGAAATATAGACATGGGCAAGAAAGAGAGATTTGATATGGTGCAATACTTATGCAAAGGAGAAAGCCAAATTAATCAATGCAAAGAAGGCAGCCCCAAAGATATCCGAAGAGAAATACAGGCAAAGGCATCCAGATATGGAAAATTTCACAATAAAAAAATAGTATCACAAAGAGGGAATGCAGAAAAGATTAGTAAAGTAGAAGTTAAAAACATAGAAACAGAAGTTATGGAGTGCCTGTGAAGTGAAGGACTTGGTGTAGAAGATGTAACGGGTTACATCACAGCATGAAGGAGTGAGTCCCCAAAGTAAAGAGAAGCAGGAAGATCAGAAGACATCTGAAGAGGAAATATGGGCATGGCAAAGAAAAAGAGATTTAATGTAATGTAATGCATATGCAAAGGAGAAAGCAAAACCAACCAATATAAAAAGAGCACCAAAGATATTTGAAGAGAAATAGAGGCAAAGGAATCCGGACATGGAAAGCTTTAAGTAAAAGAAGAAAAGGAGATCAGTAATGGAGAAGTTAAAGAAATAAAGACTGAGCTTATGGAGTACCTGCGAAGTGAAGGACCCAGTGTAGAAAATCTAATTCAGAAAGCATCACAACAGGACAGAGCAATGGATATCCAAAATTAAGGGGAAACCAGTGGAAAGGGAAGCAATTGGTCAGGTGCCATATGAATATATTTTGGAGCCTTCCACAGGAAACCAGTATAAACATTCACTTGAAGTTGGACAGCAAAGGAAGGAACAGGAAACTGTGGAAACTCTGACGCAGTCAATGTTGAGCAGTGATAGGCTAGTGTGTTCCCTTATGACAGAGCAATGAATGGCACAGGATGAAATTGATGAGAATGTACCACAGGAAGATGCTATAGAACTTTCTATAGAATGCCCGAAAGTAATGGAAAACAAAAAAAAGTGCCCTCAGTTTAGAAGAAAATGAGCTAAGAGAAGAGTTGCTTGATTTAATAGACATAGATAGACATATTAAAATCAATGAAAGAAATAGACTGCAGAAGGTCAATAAAACCCAAAAAGTCAGTAGTTTGATAAAACAAATGAACAGTAATTAGGACTATCCATAGAGATCCATGTGATAAAACAGAAGTAAATAAGATCATGGAAGTATCGAATATAGAAAACTATAAAGCAATTAAGACAAGAAGTGCCATTGTTAGAAGAATACAGAAGAGGGAACAGATCAACAAAAATACTAAAAAAGATAAGACATGGTAGAAGCAAACTAAAAATCTCGGCACAGGTGGAAAAACTTAGAAGATACTCAGATAAATATAAAGGAAAAGTACAAAATAAGCAATTTGTTGATGACCTCAAAAAAAGTTTTATGTTGAATTGGGAAACAAGGTAAAAGGAATTGAAAGGCTGCTAAAAAAGAAGAAATAGATACATTTTGGAGAAGTGCCTATGAAGATCCTGTGGAACACAAAGATGCTAAATGGATAGAAGAAGTAAAAGAAAGAATAAGAAGTTTATAGGTACCAGGTATGAAATTGGATGAAGTAACAGCCACAGAGAGATTGAAAGTTAAGAAAAGCTTCTACTTGGAAAACCCCAGGCCCAGATGCAGTACCTAACTTTCGGTTAACAGTATTAACATCCTTGTACAAAGATTTAGCCATGAGTAAGAACTATTTATAAACACACCCTGAACAGACATAACCTGGCTAACAGGAAAAACAATGCTCCTACTTAAGTGTGAACCTACAAGCTACCCTAAAAATTATACACCAATAACTTGCCTTCCGACGACATATCAACTATACATGGGAATTGATGCCAACACAGTTTATAGTCATCTAGAAGAAAACTCAAATATGGCAGTAGAACAAAAGGGCAATAAAAGAAAGTCATATGGAACAAAGGATAATTTGTTGTTGAAGTCATAGTGAAGAACTGTAAAAAGGGGAAGAATCTAAGTACGGCATGGATCGCCTACAAAAAAGTATTTGATAGTATCCCACATTCATGGATAAAAGAGTGCTTAAAAATGTCTAAGATACTCCCTACGCTGACTACATTACTGTGACCATGAAACAGTGGCAGACCACTTTGCAATTAAGCCATGATAAAGGACAAATTATTACTCCAGGGATAAAAATTTAAAGGGGATATTCCAGGGTGACTCTCGCTCACCTCTGCTAATGACTCTCACTCACCTTGCTACTCTGTTTTGCCCTTAACCCACTAAGCTGTCTACTTAACTGATTAGGCCATGGCTATAATCTGGGTCCTAGAAAACAACAAACTGTAAAGACTTCTCATCTTCTCTTTGTCGATGATTTAAAACTGTACAGCTCATCAGATGTGGAACTGAAAGCTGTCAAAACTTTTGCAGATGATATAAGAATGTCCGTGGGTCTTGATAAATGTGCAAAAGCAACCTTTAAAGTAGGAAAACTGCAGCACCAGGAAAACATCAATTTGGGACAAGAATGTGATATAAAAGAACTTGAGCAAGAGGGAGTGTATAAATATTTGGGGATTGATGAAGGATCAACAATAAAACATGAACAAATGCAAATAAAACTTAGGAATACTTTAGAAGACTTAAATTAATCCTGAAAACAGCGCTGACATCTAGGCACAAAATCCAAGCTATAAGCCAATTTGCTATTCATGTCCTAACATACAGTTTTGGAGTAACTGACTGGCCCCACAATCTGTTGGGCAGATTAGACAGGAAAACAAGAAGAATGATTCATGCCCACCAAATGATTTATAAAAATCGGCGCATACCAGGATTATATATTCCTTGAAATTGATTACATGTACAGATCTGCAATCATGGGACTCCACAAATATCTGCTGACATCACAAGACCCAAAAGTAGTGAAAGTTTTGAAACAGGAGGAGAATAAATCTAAGATGACTTCTCTGCTTCATCTAGCAGAAACATATCAGCGTCAAGCAGGAATGAAAATCAAACCAGAAGCAGATAAAAATCAGGCAGCAACTGAATGTGCCAAAAAACAAAAGAAAAAATATAAGGTGAAGGACCAGATGAGAAGGCAAGAAATGTGGAAAATGCATAAATATAGTTGCAAGTATAGAAAACTTCTGAAAGAACCTCAAGTTGATCAGGAACGAACCCAGGAATGGTTAAGGACAGGCAAATTCAAACCAAGAGATGAAAGGTTAATATTGGCAGCCCAAGACAGTAGGCTATGTACACACTGGTTTACAAAGTCCATTGAACATGTGGGAGAAAAGTACAGTTTATATGAATATATTTTGTACTAAAAAGATAAGACATGGTAGAAGCAAACTAAAACTTAGAAGATACTCAGTTAAATATAAAGGAAAAGTACAAAATAAGCAATTTGTTGATGACCTCAAAAAAAGTTTTATGTTGAATTGGGAAACAAGGTATGCTAAAAAGAAGAAATAGATACATTTTGGAGAAGTGCCTATGAAGATCCTGTGGAACACAAAGATGCTAAATGGATAGAAGAAGTAAAAGAAAGAATAAGAAGTTTATAGGTACCAGGTATGAAATTGGATGAAGTAACAGCCACAGAGATTGAAAGTTAAGAAAACTTGGAAAACCCCAGGCCCAGATGCAGTACCTAGTAAGAACTATTTATAAACACACCCTGAACAGACATAACCTGGCTAACAGGAAAAACAATGCTCCTACTTAAGTGTGAACCTACAAGCTACCCTAAAAATTATACACCAATAACTTATATCAACTATACATGGGAATTGATGCCAACACAGTTTATAGTCATCTAGAAGAAAACTCAAATATGGCAGTAGAACAAAAGGGCAATAAAAGAAAGTCATATGGAACAAAGGATAATTTGTTGTTGAAGTCATAGTGAAGAACTGTAAAAAGGGGAAGAATCTGTATTTGATAGTATCCCACATTCATGGATAAAAGAGTGCTTAAAAATGTCTAAGATACTCCCTACGCTGACTACATTACTGTGACCATGAAACAGTGGCAGACCACTTTGCAATTAAGCCATGATAAAGGACAAATTATTACTCCAGGGATAAAAATTTAAAGGGGATATTCCAGGGTAACTCTCGCTCACCTCTGCTAATGACTCTCACTCACCTTGCTACTCTGTTTTGCCCTTAACCCACTAAGCTGTCTACTTAACTGATTAGGCCATGGCTATAATCTGGGTCCTAGAAAACAACAAACTGTAAAGACTTCTCATCTTCTGATGATTTAAAACTGTACAGCTCATCAGATGTGGAACTGAAAGCTGTCAAAACTTTTGCAGATGATATAAGAATGTCCGTGGGTCTTGATAAATGTGCAAAAGCAACCTTTAAAGTAGGAAAACTGCAGCACCAGGAAAACATCAATTTGGGACAAGAATGTGATATAAAAGAACTTGAGCAAGAGGGAGTGTATAAATATTTGGGGATTGATGAAGGATCAACAATAAAACATGAACAAATGCAAATAAAACTTAGGAATACTTTAGAAGACTTAAATTAATCCTGAAAACAGCGCTGACATCTAGGCACAAAATCCAAGCTATAAGACAATTTACTATTCCTGTCCTAACATACAGTTTTGGAGTAACTGACTGGCCCCACAATCTGTTGGGCAGATTAGACAGGAAAACAAGAAGAATGATTCATGCCCACCAAATGATTTATAAAAATACCAGGATTATATATTCCTTGAAATTGATTACATGTACAGATCTGCAATCATGGGACTCCACAAATATCTGCTGACATCACAAGACCCAAAAGTAGTGAAAGTTTTGAAACAGGAGGAGAATAAATCTAAGATGACTTCTCTGCTTCATCTAGCAGAAACATATCAGCGTCAAGCAGGAATGAAAATCAAACCAGAAGCAGATAAAAATCAGGCAGCAACTGAATGTGCCAAAAAACAAAAGAAAAAATATAAGGTGAAGGACCAGATGAGAAGGCAAGAAATGTGGAAAATGCATAAATATAGTTGCAAGTATAGAAAACTTCTGAAAGAACCTCAAGTTGATCAGGAACGAACCCAGGAATGGTTAAGGACAGGCAAATTCAAACCAAGAGATGAAAGGTTAATATTGGCAGCCCAAGACAGTAGGCTATGTACACACTGGTTTACAAAGTCCATTGAACATGTGGGAGAAACAGGCAAATGTAGGTTTATAAAACTGAACTGCAAACAGGTGCACACCTCATTGCTGGTTGTGACATACTAATGGCAGAAGGACTGTATACTGAAAGGCATAATAATGTGGCAACACTGTTGCACTGGGGATTGTGCAAAAATGATGGTATTAAAGTGGCTGAAAAACACTGGAAACATGAGCCACAAAGCGTCATAGAAAATGATGAAGTTTACATCACATGGGATCACCCATTACTAACTGTTCAAAAGATATATGCTAGAAAACCAAATATAGTGGTCCATGATAAGAAGACAAAAGTAGCATTGATCATTGAAAATCACCACACCCAGTGACTACAGTGTCCCAAGTACAGAGAGAAAGACAAAGTTATAAAATATCAGGATCTGCAGACAGAAACAAGAGCAATGTAAAAGAAAGATACCCAGACAGCTCCAATAGTAGAAGGAGCAACAGGTCTTACAAAAAAGAATCTACAATTGTATTTAGATATGTTACCAATACATATAACCCCGTACAAATTGCAGGAGACATTACTGGGCACACTGTGGGTGCTGTGAAGACCACTTTTGGCTGACATCAAAGAATGAAACAATACTAATGTCATGAACTTTAATCGTACAGGGGTCCATTCCTGTCACGGTATTAGAAATCCAAAAGAGTTGGGGAAATTAAAAAATAGGTACATTTTCTTTATTGCTTACTCACATTTTAAAATAGGTATTAAAATAAGAACCACATTATTATTATTATAATACTTATTTTGTCTAGCAGAGGAGCTCTTGTGCAATTCAATTAAAAAATCTGAAGTGGAGTTTAGGCAAAATGTATAACTTGCTGGCAAAAGTCTTACGCAGAACAGCTCAGTAATTCAGATTTATTTCAGAACAGTCTGAATACCTTCCTAATACAGGTTACAGAACTTTGTTTTTGAACTAACAAAAGAGAGTCAGTTGGTAAAAAGTCTTTACCATGTATTTGCTTTTCTTTTTCTTAAAAGTTATAAAGCACACTTTTTTGCTAGCAACTAATCCACAGGAAGTGTGTTAAATGCTGATCTGGAAGCTTAATTAGCTGCAAATTTGTGATGGTTCTTAGGCAGAAAAAGTACAGTGGTGTAAAATCTTAATGGTAGATGTCCTTGCCTTCACTGTTGTACTATTCATTACCCATGGAATTCCCTGCTGTGAAGCCTGTCGTCCGGCCAGTCTACCAAAGTCTACCATTGCGTTAAGGTATGCTGAACATCACCTACGCACTCCTCACATAGCGTAGGGTATAAAGGTGACATTCAGGCATACCATCCTCAGAACTGATTGCCCCAGTAAGAACAGTAGTTCAAGGAAAACCAAAGAGAACTTGCACATCCAGGAAGTAAAAAAAGACTAAGGGAATGGAGGGAGGGAGTGAATACTGCAACAGTGAAGACAAGGACATCTACCGTTATGGTAAGATTTTACACAACTGCACTACATCCTTACATCCACCGCTGCAGTATTCATTACTCATGGAAGAGTGCCAAAGATCAAGAAGAAACTTCAGCGGAGGAAGCAGCAGTACAGCCTTCTAAGAAGCCATGAAGAGTGGCATTAGCAAAACCAGCTCCAGCTCTGGAGATGTCATCCAACTTGTAATGTTTGGTAAAGGTATGCACAGAAGACCAGGTAGATGCTTCAAGAATAGAATTAGTGTCTGAAACCTTGAAAAAAGCACCAGAAGCCACAGCTCTAGCAGAATGAGCCTTTACAGAAGAAGGAAGGCTATTCACCATGAAATGTGTAACAAAAAGAAATAGCCTTTGAAATTCAAGTAGAAATAGTTTGCTTGGAAACAGCCAATCCTAAAGACCTAGGATGAAAGGAAACAAACAAATTGGATTTTCTGACAGCTTTACTGTTATCCAAATAAAATCTGAGCTGTCTATGCATGTCTAGGGTATGCAGCACCCTCTCACTGTCAGACTGCGGAGAAAGGAAAAAACTAGGCAAATTAATAGACTGATAGACTGATTAAGTGACAAAGAAACACCCACAGTAAGTGGGTCCAGGTCATGAGAAAGACACCAAACAGAAAACCTCTTCCATTTAGATAAGTAGGATTTTCTAGTAGGTTTCCTGGCCTCCTGTAGGACCTACAACACGTCCTCAGAAAAAAGGTGTCTATGATGGATCAAAACCCTGTCACCCACAGTGTCAGTTGAAGCATGGACAGGTGGCGTTGGATGAGAGATCCCGTGTCTTGTGTGAGTAGATTCACCTTGTGAGGTAACTTGTGACGATTGCCCTTGGCCAGATGCAGAAGCAGAGGAAACCATTGTTGTTGCAGCCAAAAGGGAGTCACCAACAAGATTTTGGGAGCAACCTGTTGAATCTTGAACAGGACTCTCAGAATGAGAGAAAGGGGAGGGAATGCATAAAGAAACATCCCCTTCCAAGAAAATGAGAAGACGTCCACCTTCCATACCAGAGGACCTAGGACTCTTGCACAAAACAGAGGAAGTTGTCTGTTCAGAGGGGAGGCAAAGAGATCTACTTGAGGAGTACCCCACTGGTAAACAATGTCCAAAAACACATCCCTGTGAAGCATCCATTTGTGGGACTGAGTGAAGGACCTGCTCAGACTGTCTGCCACAATGTTCTGATCTGAAGGAATATAAACTACCTGAAGAGTGCCTTCATACTTGACAGCCAGATCCCATACCACAAGTGCCAGTCGGCAAAGAAGGTAAGATCCCCCCCCCCCTGTTTGTTGGTATACCACATAACTGTGGTTCTTGAGAGGCCCTGAGAGAAAAGAGAATGAAAGGCCTGAAGAGCCAGCATAAGAGCTCTCATCTCTTTGACACTGATGTGCTCCTTCTGCTGACAAGGTGACCACACTCCCTGAACCTTCAGGGAGCCAAACATTGCTCCCCATCCCACATCTGAAGTGTCTGTGAACAGATCCTGAGATGGAAGAGGAGGATGAAAAGATAGCCCTGGATTCAGACAACTGCTGAATCCACCTCAGAAGTTCCTTTTTGAGACAAGGTAGAAGAGGAACTGTAAAAGTTTAAAGGATGCACAAGTTGAAGCCACACCAGCTTCAGAAACTACTTGAACTTTCTCATGTGAAGTGTGGCCAGAGGAAGCATCGGAATGGTGGAAACCATGAATCCCAGGGCTCTAAGAAACTCCTAGCTGTTATAGAGGCCAGGGGAAGAAGAATTTGTAAGTAAGAAATGAGAGTTAAGGCCTTTGGAGGAGGCAGGGATGCCAGCATTGGCACTGTCTGAATCCTGCAACCCAGAAAGACATGATCCTGAGAAGGAGTCAGGGAAGACTTTTGAAGTTTATGAACTCCAGAATTTGAAGAAGAGGAATGGTAAAACAAAGAATTTGCAAAAGAACCTCTGGAGAGGATGTCTGAATCAGCAGGTTGTCCAAGTAAGGAAATATTTGGATCCCTTGAAGCTTGCAAAAAGCAATCACAAGAGCGAGGCATTTGGTGAACACCCTTGGGCAGAAGAAAGGCCAAAGGGCAAAGCACAGACCTGAAAATGCAAGGAAGCAACAGATTAATGCAAAAAAAAAAAAAAAAAAAAAAAACTCCTGAAAAGAGGATGGATCTGGATCGGAATATGAAGATAAGCATCCTTGAGACCCAGAGACAGCAGAAAGGCCGGAGGAAGCAAGACAGGAAAAAGGGTCTGACGGGACAACATCCGAAAGGAAGGCACCTTCAGAAAAGTGTTTAGATGAGAGAGGTCTAGAATCAGTCTCCAAGTACCTTATTGTCTGGGTACTAGAAACATTCTTGAATAAAACCCAGTCCCCCTTTGGGACACAGGCACCTCTTGAATAGTACCCTGAGACAAGAGATCTCAAAGAACCTTTGGGGGTGGGAAGGAATTTGTTCCCAAGGAGGCTGAAAAATGTCCACAAAATGAGGACAGGAATTCAACAACATGAAGTACCTCTGATGAATGACTGACAGAACCCAAGAATCCTGGGTGATTCAAAGCCAAATAGTAAGAGAAAGGCAAAAAGAGAGAGGAATGTGGCTGGGAACAGGTGGATAGTCAGATGGCACCTGGTTTGTCAGGAAAGGAAGGCTTTATCCCTGCAATCCGAGTGGCCTTAGCAGAAGGAGCCTGTTTACCACTCTTTTTACCTTTACCAGGAGGGCGAGATTACCTGCAAACAATGGCTGGCTTGGACTGGGTAGTTTCTCTGAAATTTAGGCACAGTAGAAACAAAGATATGGTTAAGCTAATGTAAGGCCTTCCTCTTGTCCTGAAGAGACAAACAAACCAGCAGCCACTTCCCCAAACAAAAGTTTAGTATCCAGAGGAGCATCCAGCAATTTAGCCTTAATATCGGGTAAAGGTTGAAGCCTAAGCCAAGCATACCTCCTCAGTACTGAACCAAAAGCAGCAGCCCTAAAAGAGGCATCTGCTACACCATAAAGTACAGTTGTGTACACTTACCATAAATGCAGATGTTCGAGTGTATTCACTGTTGCAGTCATCACACTTGGGTTATCCTGCCAGGGGTAGCCCTCAATCGGCCCGAATACTAGAGGCTTAGTATTTCTGCATCGGTTACTGTCACTCCAGGCCTGACATCAGGTCGTCAGTGGTATAAAATCAGGCAGCCAACGCCATTGCATCAGTTTTTCTTGCCCCAAATGTCAGGAGCCCCCAAATAGGGAACTAGGTTATGGTTGAAAAACACCACCCGTAGAAAGTAAATACCAAACTTTCCCTGTAAGGAGTGAGGAAGAGAGAGAGAGAGAGAGAGAGAGAAGGGGGATGGAGGGTGAGAAACCATGACTGCAGCAGTGAATACACTCGAACATCTACATTTATGTTAAGTGTACACAACTGTACTATGTTCTTCATGTTTCACTGTTGCAGTCATCACACTTAGGTTGATTCCTAAAGCTGAAGAAAAGGGTGGAGGCAGTCAAGAAGACTGGGGGCTGGCTAGGATGCCCTGCAAGACTGCGGTTGCAAAGCCTGCCCTGAATTTGGAGAAGACAGACAGGTGGCAATGCTTGAAGGTATGAAAAGAAGTCCATGATGTAGCCTCCAGGATGTCCCTGGTAGGGACCCCTCTGAGAAAAGCTGCAGAGGTGGAGGCTGCCATGGTGGAATGCGTTCTGACCCCCTTGGGTGGTTTCCAGTGGTGTCTGTAGCAGAAATGGATGCAGTGTGCTATCCATTTGGAGACTGTTTGGATATGTCCTTGCCCTCTGCCCCTGCTGCAAAGCTGACTAGCAATTGGTCAGTTTTCCTAAAAGATTTAGTCCAATCCAGGTAGAATCTGAACTGTCTGTGCACATACATCCAGAGAATGCAGAATCCTTTTCCCCTTGTTTTGTGGGTTAGGGAAATTAATTGCTTGGTTGAGAGCCACACTGGATACCACTTTAGGCATGAAAGTTGGGTTAGTCCTGAGGGAGACCCTGTCAGCATGGAAAATAATGAAGGGCTCTACAGCCATGAGAGCTTGTAGCTCTGAAACTCTTCTAGCTAAAGTGATGGCCAGAAGCAAGGCTGTTTTCTAAGAGAGGAATTTTAACTCTGCTGAAGCTGCAGGCTCAAAGGGGGGTAGTGTGAGCTTTTCCAACACAAAGTTAAGGTCCCAAGCTGGGGTAGCAGCTCTTCTGGGTGGCCTTAAATTGTTATCCCCTCTTAGGAACTGTTTGATGAGAGGGTGAGAGAAGAGAAGTGGCTCTATGCTGTAATGAGCAGAGACGGCAGAGGCATGAATTTTAATAGAAGAGAAGGAAAGCCCCCTATGTAGTAGGTCTGTAAGGTAATCCAGGATGAGTGGTAGGGAGGGCTGTGCTGTTTCAGCTCCTTTAGCCTGGATCCAGGTGCAATATCTTTTCCACTTGTCAGCATAAAATTTTCTAGTGCTGGGCCATCTGGCCTCATGTATAACATCCAGGACTTATTTGCTTAGGCTGGCAGCTGGAGGAGAGGTCAGGGAATAAGCCAGGCTGCCAGGTTCAGGGTCTGCAATTGTGGATATATGAATTCTCCATTTTTCTGGGTCAGGAGTGATGGGATCTGAGGTAGGTGCCATGGTGGCAGGGTGCGCAGCAGTGAGTACCAGTGCTGGCATGGCCAGTCTGGGGCAATCAAGATTGCCCTTGGTTTTTCCACCCTTATTTTGAGCAGTATTTAGAGGTAGAGGGGGAAATGCATAGATCGAGAGGTTTACCCATTGGAAGGATAGAGCATCCACTTTCCAGGCTTTGCTGTGAGGTTTCCTGGTGCAGAATTTGCTGAGCTGGTAATTGTTGTGGGAGGCAAAGAGGTCCAGCTTTGAGGTGCCCCATTTCTGGGTTACAAAGTTGAAGGTTCTGTGGTTTAGTTGCCACTTGTGTGGGTCAAGCAGGTTTCGGTTTAAATTGTCTGCCAGTGAGTTTTAGGAGCCTGGCAGGAATTGTGCTAGCAGGTGAATCTGTATGGCTGAAGCCGTGTGCCAAAGGGTCATGGCGAGCCTGCAGAGAGGATAAGAGTGAGTTTCTCTCTGCTTGTTGATATACCACATCACTGTGGTGATGTCTGTTTTGATCACTAGAGGCCCCGGGGAAAGTAGGGGTCTGAAAGCTGTCAGAGCGTGCTGAACAGCTAGCAACTCTTTTTGGTTGATGTGCAGATGTATTTGATTTGGGCTCCAATGGCCCTGAATGCACCTGCTGCCCAGGTGTGTACCCCAGGCATAATCTGATGCATCTGTGGTTAGGGTCTGGGCGGCGTGGGGTTGTGAGAAGGGAAGACCCTTGTTGTGGTTGCATGCTGCTGCCCACCAAAGAAAATCTTTCCTTAGACAGGGTATTATAGATATGATAGTTTCCAGGTCCTGAGAGTGTTGACACCAAAGGCTTTTTAGGTACCACTATAGTTTCCTCATATGCAGTCTGTCATATGGAATGAGTAGAATGCAGGATGCCATGTACCCTAGAGCTTGCTGGATTTTCCTTGCAGATAACTGGGTTCTGGTGGCTAGTTGAGAGAAGTAGCCTGTCAGGTAGGCTTGTTTTTCTGGAGTAAGGAATGCCATCTGGGAGGCTGTGTCCAGGCTTACTCCCAGGAATACAATTTTTTGAGTGGGGATTAGTTTTGATTTCTTTTCGTTTATAGTATACCTCCGGGAGGTCAGTAGGTCCTTTACAAAGGTCAGGTGCTGTAACAGCTTTTCCTGACTGTCTGCCTGAATCAGGCAGTCGTTTAAATAGGGGCAAATTTGAATATTCCTTTGTCTGCAAAATGCAATGACTGGAGCCAGGCATTTTGTGAAAACTCTGGGAGCAGTGGCTAAGCCAAAGGGAAGCGCAAAGAACTGAAAGTGCATACATCCAGCCCTGAAACATAGATATTTCCTGCAAGAATCCCTGATTGGGATGTGTAGCTAGGCCTCTTTTAGGTCTAGGGAGGCTAACCAAGCATCCTTGGAAAGCATAGGAAGAAGCTGCTGGAGGGTGAGCATTTTGAATTTTGTTATCACCAGGAAGGTGTTTAGAATTGATAGATCGAGGATTGGGCACCAGGTGCCCTCTTTTCTGGGTACCAGGAAAAGTCTTGAATAGAAACATTGGCCAATCTGGTCTGCAGGAACAGGCTATATTGCCCTCATGTTTTGGCCCCTGCCCACTGGTTTGGAGGAAGATCTGGGAACCCTTTTGGAGTTGTCAGAGTGTGGAAATAAAATTTGTATCCCTGGGACACTATGTTGAGAACCCATCGGTCGTTGGTATTAGAGGCCCAGTTTTTCGCATGGGAGGAGAGTTTTCCTCCTAGGGGCACAAGCAGGTGGGCAGAGGTAAGAGGTGGAGGTGTAAATTCACTGTGAGTTCTTTCCATAAGGGGGTGGCTTAGCACTCCCTGTTTTTGAAGTGGAGGAACTCCATTGCTTAGATCTCTGCATTCCCTGGGACTGCAGTCTGGGGGGGGGGGGTCTGCTTCCCTTACGTCTTGTCTGAGCTGGCCTGGAGGGGAATGGAAAGGACCAGTGTTTGGAGGGGCAATGCCTACTGAACCTCGGAGGCTGGACCTGTAGGAAGTCTTTAACTGTCTGCATAGATTTAGCTCTCTGCCTCGGTGCCAATCAAATTGTCTTTGTTCAATAGTGCGTCCAGTACATTTGATTTGACATGGTCTGGCAAGGTCTGTCCCTTAAGCCAAGCATGCCTTCTAAGTACAGAACTTGTGACTGCTGCCCTGCACGATGCTTCTAGGGCATCAAAGCCACATTGCAAAGTGTGTTTAGTAACTTGGCTTGCAGAATGCATAAGCTCCTGTATTTCTTTTTTTTCTGCACAAGCAGGAAAGGTAGATATTTTTTGCTTGAGGAGTTCCATGGTATGTTGCTGGTATTTCAGCATGTGGAACTTTCAATTTAGTGCTGTAATGGCAAGAGTTGCAGAGGTGTATACTTTTTTACCCCATCTGTCTAAAGCTCGGGAATCCCTGTCCGAGGGGGGTGGGATTCTTAGCTGTGGTTGCTTTTATTCCCTTAGGTCTTTGGGAGATAAAGTACATGTTTTGTACCTACCATAAATGTAGATGTCCGAGAGGAATGCATCTGCAGTCCTTACAAATGGGTTGTCCTGTCGTCAGGCAGCCCTTCGGTCGGCCGGATTCCAAAGTCTGGGTCTGGCTTCGGCTGGTGTCGCACTTCACCCGACGTCATTGCGGCAGTTCTTCGGGTATAAAGGCATCAGCCGACGCCATTTTCCTCAGTGTTTCTTGCCCCAGATGCCAGGTGCCCTCTTGGTTGGCTAAATTTGGATAAATGCCAAAGTTTCCAAATAGTAGAGAGCAAACACACAAAATAAACATGTATGTACATATATACAAACAAATACACCATAATAGATCCCCCCCAAGCTAGCTGAAGATTGGTAAGTACCCTAGGAGTACCTCAGAGGGGAAGGAGGGTGGGTAATCCTGACTGCAGATGCATTCCTCTCGGACATCTACATTTATGGTAGGTACAAAACTGTACTATGTCCTTCAAGGATGCATCTGCAGTCCTTACAAATGGGTAGAATACCATAGCTAAGCTAGGGGAGGAGGAAATGAGAGTAGATTATGGTGTAGTCAGGATCCCTTGCAAAACAGCAGTGGCAAAACCAGCACGGGATCTAGAGTATAGAGGTAAGTTATAATGCTTGGCAAATGTATGCACGGAGGTCCAAGTAGCAGCCTCTATAATGTCCTTGGTAGCCACTCCTCGTAAGAAAGCTGTGGTAGTGGCTGTGGCCCTTGTGGAGTGAGGCCTGATGTTCTCTGGAGTTTTCTTGCCATGGTAGGAGTAACAAAATCTAATGCAATTTCCTATCCATTTGGAGATTGTCTGTTTAGAAATTGGTTTTCCTTCTTTTCCTGTTGCATAAGCTACCAGAAGCTGGTCAGTTTTTCTATTGTTTTGTCCTGTCCAGGTAGTAGCGTAATTGTCTGTGTACATCCAAGGTATGTAAGAGCTTTTCTCCCCTGTTCTGTGGATTGGGGAAGAATGTAGGAAGGTGGATAGCCTGATTTAAAGAGACTCTGGATACCACCTTAGGCATAAATGTAGGATTTGTTCTCATGGACACTCTATCTTGATGGAAGATCAGGAAGGGTTGTACTGCCATTAATGCCTGTAGTTCAGAGACCCTTCTTGCTGAAGTTATTGCCAGCAGGAAAGCAGTCTTACAGGATAAGTATTGCAAGTCTGCTGTAGCTGCTGGCTCGAAAGGAGGTAGAGTCAGTTTTTCTAGCACAAAGTTCAAGTCCCATGCTGGCAATGGAGGTTTCCTGGGAGGTTTTACATTTTTAATTCCCCTCAGAAACTGTCTGAGCAGAGGATGCGAGAAGACAGGAGGATCCAAGCTGTATTGTGCTGAAATAGCTGATGCATGTATCTTGATGGAGGAATAGGACAGGCCTGTATGAAAGAGCTCCGCCAAGTACTCCAGGATGTTGGCTATGTTCACCAGTGTCACATCTTGCCCCTTTGCAGTACTCCAGAGGAGATATCTTGCTGCATAATTCTTTCTTGTTGAAGGTCTACGAGCCTCCAGGATTATGTCTTTAACCCTTTGGGATAAATTTGGGTTAATTGCTGTTATGTAATGTTCCAGGCAGTTAGCTGCAGAGTTTTTAGGTTTGGATGCAGAATGTTGTAGTTGTTCTGTGTCAGCAGTAATGGGATCAGGGCAGTTTCCATATTTGTTTCCGGGACATGCTCCTCAGCAGTGGATACCAATGTTGTCTTGGCCAGTCTGGGGCTATCAGAATGATCCTCGGACGTTCCTCTTTGATCTTGAGAAGCACCTTGTGCATCAAAGGAAGTGGTGGGAATGCTTATGCTGTCAGGCTTTTCCAACTGAAGGATAGGGAGTCCACCTTCCAAGCAAGTGGGTGGTAAGTCCTTGTGCAGAATTTCTTCAACTGGTGATTGCATGGGGATGCAAACAAGTCTATTTGTGGTAATCCCCATACTCTTGTGATGGTTTTGAAAATGTCCGGATGCAGCATCCATTCGTGGGCATCTGTTGTAGTTCTGTTTAATATGTCTGCTAGAATGTTTTCCTTGCCTGGTACATAAATTGCCTGTAATTGAATGTTGTAGCTCAGAGCCACATCCCATAGGTCCAGTGCCAGCCGGCATAGGGGGTATGAGTGTGTGCCTCCCTGCTTGTTGATGTACCACATAACTGTGGTGTTGTCTGTCCTTATCAACAACTGGCCTTCTTGGAGAAGAGGTCTGAATGCCTGGATTGCCAATTTTACTGCCATCATTTCTTTTAGATTTATGTGCAGATGCTGCTGGTCTTGAGTCCATAGGCCTTGAATGCACTTGTCCATCATGTGTGCCCCCCAACCGAGGTCTGAGGCATCTGTCGTGATAGTTTGTCTTGGTTGGCTTTTGTAGAAGGGCAGTCCTGTGTTTGATTGACAGGCCTGAGCCCACCATAAGAACTCTTGCTTCAGGCATGGGATCATTGGAATTTTGGTTTCCAGGCTGTGCTTGTGCTGAGACCACAAATTCTTTAGGTACCACTGTAGCTTTCTCATATGAAGCCTGGCATGAGGGACCAGTATTATGCAGGATGCCATGAAGCCTAGAGCTTGTAGCACTTTTCTTGCAGTTAGATGGCTCTGCTTTGTTAATGCCAAGAAATAGAGGGGAAGTTGCTCTTTCTTTTCTGCAGTTAGAAATGCCATTTGTTTTGATGTGTCCAGTTCTGCACCCAGAAAGGTTATTATTTGGGATGGAATCAGCCTTGACTTTTTTGTATTGACTGTATATCCCAGGGCTTGTAGCAGGTAGATGACTCTTTGTAAGTCTTCTGTTAATTTGTTTTTGTTGTCCGCTTGTATCAGGCAGTCGTCCAGGTAGGGATAGATTTGAATTCCCTGAAGTCTGCAATGGGCGATTACTGATGCCAGGCATTTCGTGAACACTCTGGGCGCAGTAGATAAGCCAAAGGGCAATGCTGAGAATTGATAATGCTCTGATCCTGCAAGAAATCTGAGGTATCTTCTGCAAATTGGTCTTATGGGGACGTGCAGGTATGCCTCCTTGAGATCTAGAGTTACCAGCCAAGACTCCTTGCCCAGCATGGGAAGAAGCTGCTGTAGGGTCAGCATTTTGAATTTTGGAACAATGAGGAATGTGTTTAAAGCGGACAGGTCTAGAATAGGCCTCCATTTGTTTTCTTTTCTTGGTACCAGGAAGAGCCTGGAGTAAAATCCCTTGCCTTGCTCCATAAATGGTACCTTTCCCACAGCTCGCATTCTTAACAATTGAGATATTTGTTTTAGAGCTTCTGCCCTTTGAGAAGGTGGCAGGTTTGGCATTCCTCTCTTTCCTGGTAGTGTATGGAAATGGAACCTGTAACCTTTGTCTATAGTCTGCAAAATCCATTTTTCTCTTGTAATGCAGTGCCAGTTTCTTGAAAATAATGTTAGCTTTCCGCCTAAGGGTGCTTCTAGTTGTTCCCTGGTAGGCGGTGCCACCGCCAAGTCACTGTGACTGAGTTGTTGTAGTGGTGGTGGCTGTATCCGTGCCTCGTTGGTTGTTACCCTGCCACTGGCGACCCCTGTAGGCACCCCTGGATTGGTTTCTGCCTCTAGAGCGCCTATTCCTGCCTCTTTGTGCCTTAGAGGATTCCGGAAAGGACCAATTCTTGGAGGGCCAATTCCTGCTAAACCTTGGAGGTTGAACTTGTAAGAAATCTTTTACTGTTTGCACAGATTTTGCTTTCTCTTCCATCTTTTTTAGTACCTGCTGTGCGGGGGCACCAAATAAATTGACCTTGTCCATAGGTGCATCCAAAAGCTTAGATTTGACATGGTCTGGTAATGCCTGTTCTTTCAACCATGCATGCCTCCTGATAACTGTGCCAGTCATGGCTGATCTAAAAGAAGCCTCCAGTGCATCATAGCCACATTTTAAAGAATGGTTACTAACCTGCTGTATGTTATGTAACATTTCTTGAACATACTTTTTATCTAAAGATTCTTCAGAGGACAGCTTTTTAGTCAACTGGTCAAGCATAAACTCTTGATACTGAATCATATGAAATTGGCAGTTCAAAGCTCTAGCTGACAAGGTAGCAGAGGTGTAAACTTTTTTACCCCATCTCTCTAAGGACCTGGATTCCCTTTCAGAGGGGAGGGGGTTTTTAGAAGAAGTAGCATTCGGTAGTAGTAATCTCTGGATCTGACCGACCGGCACTTGCGAACAGCTTCTGCTTGAGCCACGGCAAGAAAGACTGAGGAAAATGGCGTCGGCTGATGCCTTTATACCCGAAGAACTGCTGCAATGACGTCGGGTGAAGTGCGACACCAGCCGAAGCCAGACCCAGACTTTGGAATCCGGCCGACCGAAGGGCTGCCTGACGACAGGACAACCCATTTGTAAGGACTGCAGATGCATCCTTGAAGGACATCCTCTGGGTCAGCAGTAGGCCTTTTGAAAAGAAATTTGAGAGAGTCAGGGACCCTGTAATACCTGTCAGGTTTTCTGGGAGCAGGAGGAAGGGTTTCACGAGTCTAACTGGATTCTAGAAAAACATCATCCACGACATCCAAGACAGGAGGAATGGCTAAAGGTCTGTGCTGTGGTAAGTCTAAGAATTCCCCAAGTCTTTTTTTTGGACTGAGGGTAGTCCTGACATTCCCACTGGAAATGCTCCCTTAAAGTATGTAGGGTTTCACCAAATGAAAACTCCTCTGGTGGAGAGACAGAAGGAATGGATTCCTCTGCATCTGAATCCTCATAAGCAGATAGGGGTAGCATGTCTTCATATTCAGAAACCTCAGAGTCATCAGACTCCTGGTCAGATAAAACTGCTGGGGACAAGTTTCTTTCGTTTGGAAGCGGTAGGCTGGCTTCCCCTAATAAGCATGATAAGGTCTTCTGCCATTTTAAGCATTTGAGATTGATGGATGGAAGCAGGTGCCTGAGCTTGGGTCATCGTTTTTTTAGGTGTAGTTCGTACCCTGGGCCTTAGAAACTCGGTAGTTTTAGAAAGAACTGAAGACGGGAAAGAAGTCATCAGTTTGTGTCGAGTATCGGTAGTGCAAAGAACTTCCTCGGAAGCCAGTGCCTGCTCAGTGGCTCTGGACCCATCCAAGGTAGAGACATCCACAGGATCCTTAGTCAAAGAGTGTCGCTGCATACTGGACTCCGAACGGGTCTCGTTAGCAGCCTGTGAATCCACAGAAGCGGGCATCAGGGGCTGCGAAAGCACCTCACTGAGGACCAGCAAACTGGCGGCTAGCTTAACGGAAGCATCGTCAGCAGTTTTGGACCTGTGTGGTCTGTCCCTGTCTTAATCCTAACTTTTTTTCGGAAGATCGGTAGCCGGATGGCTTACTAAACCCAATTCAGAATACGGGCATCAAGAGCGAAAATATTTAACTACTATAAAGGCCCAATGACGTACAGTTCTGGTGCTGAACAAAGCACAAAAGCGACAGCGAGGAATGTCGTGGTCTGGGCGTAAACAGGTGACGCAGTAAGAATGGAAGTCTCGTGTGGTATTTCCTTTCCATAGGTGATACAATTGTTAACTTTATCTGACATCGATTAGAGCAAGAAAAAAGGATCCCCAATGGGGTACTTAGCTTTAGAAGATTTCAACTTCAATTCAGAGACGAAACTCAGGTAGCGGCCGACCGGCACTCGTGCGAACTGCTTCTGCTTCAGGCTCCTCGGCAAGAAAGACTGATGTAATGGCGTCGGCTGCCTGATTTTATAGCACTAACTACCTGACGTCAGTCCTGGAGCGACAGCAACCGACGCAGAAATACTAAGCCTCTGGTATTCAGGCCGACTGAGGGCTACCCCTGGCAGGATAACCCAAGTGTGATGACTGCAACAGTGAAACATGAAGACCATCGACACCTCACAGAATGACAAACTATTTGAGAGGAAGTACTCAGCAAGGAAAGAGCAGAAGATTTACTCTCAGAGTCTGGAAGATCAGAAAAAACTGACAAGCCTGAGAAAGAAGAGCCAACATATACCTAGATATATGGGTCTGATAATTAATAGCCTTAAAAGCTAGGGTAGCAGAAGTATAAACCTTCATAACCCAGCCTATCCATGGTTCTGCTGTCCTTGTCAGAAGGCAGTAACTTGGACAAAGGAAGCCATTGAGATGGCTTATCAGAGACTACAGACACCACAGAGGGGTCAGCAGCAGGACATTTGAACAAAAAGGAACAGTTCCCTCAGGCACACTGTAAACCTATCAGACATCTTGGGAGCTGGGGGCAGAGAATCAGATGCTTTACAGCAAGGACGTCGGGAGGCATACTCACTGTATGCACTTCAGTACAATATTTGTGGAGTGGGGGTGGAATCTGGCGGGCACTAGGACCCAGTAGAGAAAAAAACTAAAAGTTAAGAGAATATAAATAAAATAAAATAACAGCACGTACAAATGTAATTAAGACTGCACAGTAATTTGTAGCACATCAAGCATTTGCATGCTTAGCATTTTTTTAGTTAATGGGTGATAATTGCCCAGTTAACACAGTCCCTTACGTAGGGAGAAAGGTGTGAAATCCAACCGATCCCATGGTCCTTTGATATGGCTTCCTTTCATCTATTAGCCGATACTGTGGATTGGAGTGAGGGAGATGTGTCACCGATGTCAGCAACTGCAATTTTGCAGGTGGGCATAGGAGCTGGAACCATATGGCAAGGGGGTGGGTGCAACTTTAATACTCGAATGTGCCCTACCTGGCTTAAAAATACAAATAAAAATATACCAAATGCCCTTCCCTCTGCATCCTATTTTCTGACTAATGTAGACCATTGCTGTTTATCACAAAGTAACAAAAGATGTAATTAACCTAATTCCATTTTTGGCAATAGTATCAAACCTGCTATAATTTATAAGCTTCAGTGACTCACTGTAAAAGTATAAGATCCGGCAAAGGAAAGGGTACAAATGCAAGGTAAAATCGGGGACTCCTGAAAGCATATCTCTAAAATGTTTTATTTTGCCTGGGAGAAAAACAATGTTACTGTTAAAATATGCCACAAATTTTTCTGTAGCCACTTTAAAGTTTAATTTGCTAGAGGCACTTTCTTTTCCTCTTACCTGTCATCATGTTAGATTATAAAGCTTTTTTTTATTGTTTCACTGCATTTATGTACTGTTTTATACTGTTTTAACTGTATTTTGCATTGCTAGATACTGTTTCATTACTCTAATTGCATGTTTACTGAATTACTTAACTGTAAACTGCTTTTTCATACTGAGAGTTGTATTTTCTGTTTGTGGGTGCTCTAGCCGAGCTTTTCTGTGCATTTTTGATTTGTTGAGATTTCTGTGTTCTACAGCATGGAACTGTAACAGTGTGCATTACTATAACTGTCTGTTTACAGTTAAAAGCATTCTCTAGAGTCTGCTTGCTCCTTGATCTGTTTAAAACTTTCATTTAGTGGCTACAGCTAGGAACCTCAGCACCCGTAAAAAAATCTACTGATAATCATTAGCGGACCAGAGTTCCGTTGTGGCGACCCCTAACCGGGAAAAGCCGAAAGAAGAAGAAGCTAGGAACTGTAATAGTGTTCATTACTATAATTGCATTTTTATTTAATAACTAAATTGTAAACTGCTTTTTCATACTGAGACTTGTATTTTCTCTTTGTGAGCGTTCTTTCTATGCTTTTAAAGTGAGGTTTCTGTGTTCTGCTCAGGTGGCATAATCTTGATAGAGGCCTGTTGTCTAGGCCTGGTAGTTTTGTTTGAGTTTCCTGTGTTTCTGGCAGCCATTTTCTGCTGATAATCTGTCTTCATTATTATTGAGAGTAACAAGTCCTCCTGACCTTATGTAGTACGAGTGATTGGGTAATAGCAGGGGCTGAGTAGTAATTTGATCTTCTAACTCTTCCATCCTTACTGGTATATAAACCCTGTGTCTTGAAAAGGTTGTGCTTGTATTTATCAGGCTGTGGATTGTATTTCAATACTAAAACTAAGCGGAAATTCCTTAAGATTCCAAGAGCAGGATACATTATTTCTTACACTTATTTCACTGATTTGCACTTCTGAAACTCTTATAATTGTGCTATTCACTTGATCTACTTCATTTTGCACTGTTATAAAGCTTTTTTATTGTTTCACTGCATTTATGTACTGTTTTATACTGTTTTAACTGTATTTTCATTGCTAGATACTGTTTCATTACTCTGATTGCATGTTTACTGAATTACTTAACTGTAAACTGCTTTTTCATACTGAGAGTTGTATTTTCTGTTTGTGAGTGCTCTATCCGACCTTTTCTGTGCATTTTTGATTTTTTGAGGTTTCTGTATTCTACAGCTTGGAACTGTAATAGTGTGCATTACTATAACTGTCTGTTTACAGTTAAAAGCATTCTCTAGAGTCTGCTTGCTCCTTGATCTGTTTAAAACTTTCATTTAGTGGCTACAGCTAGGAAATGTAATTTTTCCCATGCACCCTCCCTAGTGTTGTGGTGTTCTTATATTTGGTGGCTTTGCAGTTGCCCACCCATACTGTATATTTGATCTGTGACACTCCTCCCAGTCTAGTGTCATTAGTTCATTCAATCTAATAAGAGAACATCTGTGAAGGCCAACCCACTCAGATTCTTAACGTTGAATTAATTTCTGTTCCAGCTTTCTCCATTTCTACTTTAATGGGAAAAAAAATTTACTGAAAAAAAAAATTCTAAGCTAGTTTCCCCCCTTTCCTGTGGCAGGTCTTGTCCAGATACGGATTTACTGTGTCCAGGACTGTTTATGAGCTCCTGAGCCCCCCCCCCCCATTTAACTAGGGTTAAACTATTCCTGGCGCCATAAAGTCTGCTTTTCAAATTTTCCTTTGCAACTAGCCAGCTTTTCAGTTTTAGCACTCAAATCTATTTCTTTGAGCTTAGCACTTGTTCAGAACTCGTAAGCACTAAATAAGCTACAAATGACTACAGCACTCAACTTTCCTCACTTGTCTAGAGGAAAACAGTTTTTAGTACTTAATAAATAAGCACCTATCCAGGCATGTCTAAAGGTTAACTCCCGGTGTTTTCTCCTGTCTACCTGATGAATCTGGGCATCTTGGGACAATGCAGCAATTGCCTCATGTATACAGACAACCCTCTCCTCCTACCACCCAACACTACAACCTGAGAGAGATGCACTTATATAGCTAAACTGGAAACAAAGCTCTCTTCACCGAAGACTGGACTAGACAGTCAAGAGGAGAAGGTAAACACTTACACCACACCACACTCATTACATAGTCCCTCAAAACCTACACCACCAAAACAGAGAAGCACAAAACACACACCTACATTCGCGGAGGCTCTCAGTAAAAATCTGCCCAAACAGCAGAGATCTCCAAAGTAGAAATGCAACAACCTCCACCCCCCCAACACAACCCAAATGACACACAGCCCACATACTCAGTGTGCCACTCAACTACAGCCCATAAGGCATAACGTACCCAACACTTTAGTCATAGGTGACTCTATAGTCAGGCACACTGACGTTCCACTCACCAGGTTAAACAAGGAGATAGTTACTGTCAGCTGCCTGTCGGGTGCCAGGATTCGCCACATAATGCACGCACTCAGGTGACTCCACAACAAGTACAAATATGACTCTGTCATTGTCCATGTTGGTGTGAATGACCTGAGACGTACATCGCTGGACTACATGAAAAGAGACATGGAGGAGCTCTCCGATCTTGTAGCCCAGGCAGGTATGACCCTAGCCCTGAGTAGCATCCTGCCATCACCCAGAATGATACCACAGTACAAGGACAAAATGATTGACTTTAACAATTGGCTAAGCTTCTGGTGTCATTTTAAGGGAATCCAGTATCTGTCTGTCTGGGATGACATGATCGACAGACCACGCTGCTTTGCCAGAGATGGCCTGCACCTGTCGCCTTTGGGATTCCGGATACTGGCAAAGGCTCTCGCAACCACTATAGTGCCTTTTTTAGGCAAGGTTCAAATGACAAATTCACCACCGTAACAGGTACAAGCAAGCAAAATCTGAGGGTAATGCTACTCAATGCTAGAAGTCTAAACCTCAAAATGCACTCACTCGAGGCACTGCTTAAAATGGAGAACATACACATCTGTGCAGTGATACAGACCTGGTTCAAAGCTCCAGAGAGCACCCCTGCATTACCAGGCTATAATTCATACCACATCTTTTGGCCACCAAACCCGGACCGAAACACTAAAGATGGAGGCATGTCTATATTCATTAAGGTTATCCACACCTCCAAGCTAGTTGCTCAGCATAATGCATCCGAGATTATCCAAGTTCAACTAACTCTGGGCAAAACCGCAATCCAGATTGTAGTTTGCTACAGAACCCCCCCCCCACCATGCCCCAGGATTCCCACTCCTCTTTTCTTGATACACTGGAAAATATTAAGTTACAACCCAACACCCTAATAATGGGTGATTTCAACTACCCCACCATGAACTGGGAAAACTACTCGTGGACCAACTCTTTTGCTCAATGTTTTCTGGAAATCATCAATTCCAACGCCTTGGATCAACTTATCCACACCCCCACCAGGTCAGCAATATCCCAGACCTGGTCATCACCAACATGGGTGACCGGTGTTCCACACCAGAGGTCAGCACCTCGTTCGTCAGATCCGACCACAAGCTAATCCCCTAGACATCCACATCCCCTCCCCCATTACGAAAACAACTGTAAAAAATTTCTCCAAAGCCAACTTCACGCTTCTTAAGACAGACGTGGCAAACTTCACGACACCCATGCAGATGAACAATAGAGGTATGAATGCTGAATCCTACACAAATGCACTTTATAAGCACGGATCGTGCTATCCCTAACCGAACCAAGATGCTATCCTCCAAAAAAAGGAAGCCAATCTGGTGGTCTTCTGCCATAAACTCTACAACAGAAGAAAGAATCTATTGCAAAAAAAGAGTAAAATCCCACGATTGCAGGAACTCCCTGGTCAGCCTCAGTAAGAAGCTGAGATCCCTCATAAAATCCTTCAAAGCTAGTTATGAAAAAAAAAATCGCCACTGATTCTAAAGACAACCACAAAGCATTCTGTAGCTATGTCAAGAATCTCAATGGCATCACTCAGATCTACTCTGAGTTACAGCACAATGACACTGAATATACAGAACCAACGGATATTGCCAACATCCTGGCAGATAAGTTCAGTGCTAATTTTACCCCCACCCCCACCCCCTAAAGGGCCCATCTTTATACAGGAAGAATGCAAAGTTCCTGTAATCACGGCTGCACAGGTAAAAAACTCACTCTCCAAAGCCAAGAACAGAGCATCCATGGGACCTGACAACATCTCAGGCTGCCTTCTACACGAACTACAGAATGAACTGGCACCCCACCTAAGTACCATGTTCAATCATAGCCTCACCTCAGGCTTTGTGCCCATTGAATGGTGCACTGCAACGGTTATCTCACTCCACAAAGGGAGGGCCACAACAGACCCCGGGAACTACTGCCCAATTAGCCTGACGAGCCCGGTCTGCAAGGCCATGGAAAGTATTATCATGGGACTCATAAACAAAGACATTGGAGATCTCCAAACTCTGGACCCCACACTGTTCAGGTTTGTAAAAGGCAGATCATGTCTCCTAAACCTGACAGACTTCTTTGAAGCAGTCATTAAAGCCATAGATGAGGGTAAGGTGGTTCACACAGTCTATCTAGATCTCGCCAAGGCGTTCAATCCCCCACTCTGGAATTATAGATAAACTCACTAAACTAGGTATAAATCCCTATGTCACAAGATGGGTTGCCAACTGGCTTACTGACAGAACCCACACTGTGAAAGCAGCAGACTCCAAATCAGACTTCAGACCAGTGACAAGTGGAGTACCACAGGGTTCAGTCCTGGGTCCTCTCCTGTTTGGTATCTACTTCTGTGAAGTACAGGCTAACACAGAAGGTCTTTGGCTAACTAAATTTGCAGATGACTGCAAACTAGGAGCCATAATCGAAACTCCTAATGATGTGGACATCCTACAAAAGGGCCTCACTGAGACAGATGCCTGGTGTCAAAGCCATGGTCTCAAGCTCGATGCCAAAAAGTGCAATGTCATCCCCTTTAGTAAAAACTCTGTACTCATCAACTACCACATAGGCGGTAGTCTACTTAACACCGAAAGTGTGATAAGAGACCTTGGGACACAGGTGGACAGTAGTCTCTCCTTTGATAATCACATTGCCACAGTGATCAGGAAATCCTTCTCTGTGGCACACCTCATCACAAAAGGTTTCTCATCCAGAAAAAAAAAGAGGCCATTGTTCCCCTCTACTCATCACTCATTAGACCCATTATAGAGTACAACGCCCCTTTTGGTATGTACCTCACAAAGACATCTACAACAACTGGAAAGGCCGCAAAAATACCTTACAAAGAGGAATACTGGCCTCAAACAGATGCCTTATGCAGTCCGACTCAAAAAACTCCAGCTTTGCTCAATCGCATATCGCCTACTCAGAGGCAATCTCTGCCTAACATACAAAGCTATGTCAAACCCAGGGCTGTTGGACATGCTCCCCTTAAAGAAATCCCAATCCCTCCGAGCTACACGCTCTAGGGACCTAAATCTTGTCACCACATTAAACAGAACATGCTGGAGGGATAGATTCCTGTCACAGAGACTTCCCATACTCTGGAAAAGACTACCTATCTATGTCAAACAGAGCTCCTCATTACCACTCTTCAAGAAAAATCTTGATGATTGGATGGGTAATAGGAAATTCGCCCCGGGGATCACTTCTGTGGCTCTGCTTGACAGGGGCACAGGAAAATTATTTTTTTGGGTAGCGAAAGCCAGGGTACCTTTTTGGCTAGGCTTGTATAGGCTATAGGGCCAATAGCCTAGTACCTACCTATGAACCTATTAGCCACACAGGCGGAACCACATGACAGCAAAAGAACCGAGACTAAAACCGGAACCGTAAATGCTAACTTGCTTGCTCACGGATTCTCCACTTCTTTGCTCAGGAATTCTAGAGAAAGCATAAAAGTAATTGTGGTACAAATGACCAAAAAATCAGGACAAATTTCTAAACTTAGAAAGTTGCAAGAATAAGCAGGTTTTATATTAGTATGATTTATTTCTGAAGGATATAAAGTCTGAAACTTGAATGAGTGTCATTTGGAGACTGCAATCTTTAGTGATTTGACAGAAGATCACATTGTTTGGATGAATAAAACAAAAGGTGTAAGGCAAAATCTTGGACATTCTGCCAAATTCTGGACATTTGAGAGGTGTGCCTGTATGCATGGAGAACAAGGAAATATTCTGTGCTTGCCTATTACTGAAAAGGAGGTACATGTTCTCTTAATGTCAGTTGTAACACCATATCATGTTAGTGATTTCTGAGAAAAGTGGTAACAGTTTATTGTTTGATCTGAAATTTTGGACCCATCATGCCATAGCCAATAATAATCTAACGAATAGGTAAGTAAATCTATTGGACTTATTTCTGAGGTGATACATACCTATAAGGAGCTACCAAAACAGAAGGAGACTCAGAAATACACAGATGATATTTTACTTCTTCACTTCTGGTCCTGGATTGTGGTTGGTAACAGTTAATTTACATCCTTAAATACATTAATAAAGAAAACGAGGGTCATAAATCTTAAAAAAAAGAGTCCCCCCTCACAGTTTAGGCTTTGGTAGTAAACTCCCATATAGTGTTCTGTTTTTTTTTTATTTCTTTTGTAAAGCGGGTCATTTGCTTCAGTTAATTATTTTTAAAGAACTGCAGTTTGAGGAAGTGGAAGTAATGGAATTTGAAACGCCTTGGTTTCCTTGCTACAGTGGATTGCATGCTTATTTTTTTACTTTGTCAGAGTTTTTTTTTTTTTTCTAAGTAGTCATTACTTTTAGCTACTTGGCCATAAATGCATTCATCTGCACGATGTGGTAGAGTTTAATGACTAGTATTTAGCCATGTGCCTTTATTTTCTTTAATATCGTTTTAGGATTTGTGTATGTTTCAGTGGTCTGGGGCCTGATCTTCCCTTAGTATCTTTTCACCCTTCCTGCAGCTGCCCTTCAAAGCAGGTATCAATTGCTTGGAAGCTACCCTTGCATTCTATCCACCATGGCTTGTCAGGAAAGCTTGACAGCATGGCTCTGGCAGTAGCTTAGGGAAAGAGAAAGGTTGAACAAAACAGAGCTGACAGAAGACAATTGTGCATCAGTGAAGGAAAACTGGCTTGCAGACAGCTGGGAGAAGCCAATTAGCAAACAAAATGACCAAAGGAATAAGTAAAACAGTTTCTTGACCAAGACAGAAAATATCAGTTGTTCTACCCTTGAGCAAAAAAGTTGAGAACTACGGTAGGGGTTCCCCTATAGAACTGACTAAACAGTGCCTATTGAAATATTAGTGAAATACTTAAAAATTGCCCTTTACTTTGAAATTTGTGCCTGATTCATGAACAAATAAGTTGATAGCTACGGCGGAGGTTCTCTGTAACAGCCACCTGAAGAAGCTCATAGGTTTGAAGGAGCTGCAAGACAGCAGAGTCAAAAGACTACATTCGCCTTGCCTATGAACACCCTTAGGTTTTACCTCTTTCTTGGGAAGGGCAAAATCAGATCATTTCAGGAACAAATTTATGGTATCCCATCCAATCATCCTGGATACATTTTTAAGGATGTCATGATGACACATTGTTTAACTTGCAGAGAAAGCCTGCTCCAGAGATGAGGTAGGCATGGGGCAATACATTAGTTTCTCCTACTGCACAGGTCACTACTCATTGTTTGCTGTGTGTGTGCACGACTCTGTTGATACCTCTTCCACATCCAAGGTAGAGATATCCGCAGAGTCCATAGTCAAAGAAGCATCTCGTGGCATACCGGACTCCGAATGGGTCTCAGTAGAGGCATGCGAATCTGTAAAAGTGTATATCAGGGGCTGCGAAAGCACCTCACTGAGTACCGGCAGACTGGCAAGTAGCTTAACGGTAGCGTCGTCGGCAGCCTTGGACCTATGCGGTCTGTCTCTGTCTTTATCCTTTCGTTTTTTCAGAAGATCGGTAGTCGGATGACTTACCAAAGACATTTCAGAGCACGGAGATCGAGAGAGAAAGAATTTAGCTACAAAAACAGCCCGATGACTAACAGCTCGGGCATTGAACAAGACACAAAACCGACAGCGAGGGACGTCGTGGTGTGGGCCTAAACAGGTGATGCAGTAAGAATGAAAATCTCTGTGAGGTATTTGCTTTCCACAGGCAAGACAATTATTAATTTTTTTCTGACATCGGTTAGAGCAAGAAAAAAGGATCCCCAACAGGGTACTTATCTTTTAGAAGAATTCAGGTCTGAAACTCTAAAAACAAAAATTTCAGGAGTCGGCCGACCAGCACTTGCGAACTGCTGCTGCTTCGGGCATCGCATGGCAAGAAAGACTGATGTAATGGTGTCAGCTGCATGTTTTATACCCCTGATGACCTGACGTCATGGAAGAAGCGACAGCATCCACGCAGAAATCCCAAAACTCTGGTATTCAGGCCGACTGAAGGCTACCTGCAGGCAGATAACCCAAATGTGATGACTGCAACAGTGAAACACAAAGAACATCTGAACCCTGATGACCACCGACTCCAACTGGGAACTCCTCTGCAAGTCCAAACACTGTTTGTACTTGTGCCACTCTGTCCCTGTATATAACCTGCACTAATTCTACCAATAATGTTTGGACTTCAACTTTTGCAGGACTACCCAAATCATCTTTCTTGGGACACTGCCATATGGTATTCCTAGACTTAGAAAAAATAAAGTGGACTCTTTCCTCATCTCTAGCTTCTTCTCAAACATCTAGCACATTGCAAACACCAGACTGGTTGGGCTGCATCCTGATCAGAAACCTGAGAACAATCTCACTTAAAAAATTCCATCATCCTAGAGATTGTGTCCCTGAAGGAAATTTCCTCAGAAGGAGTATCTGGACTATAAGAATCGTCCTCCTCAGGCCCGTAGTCTAAAGGAGAAGGAATCTGGATAGAATAAGCAAGGGATTCTTTATCAGAATCCAACTCTTCCTCAGATGAATTTAATTCCCTGAGCGTTTTAGGTGAAAAAGAAGACCAAGGAGGAGGAGTAACAGAACCTCCTTGAGGAGCCCTTAACGACAGTAAAACATTAAATAACCCCTGAGTAAAGGGGTGCACTCACTTTATGAATCCCTAGGAATAGAAGAAACATCTAGTTTTCTGTTTCTTTTTTAAGGGGATATCCGTCCTAGAAAACGCAGAGCCCTAACTCAGGATGGCATTCCACAACTGTAGTAGGAAAGTACAGTTGTGTGCACTTACCATAAATGTAGATGTTCGAGTGTATTCACTGTTGCAGTCATCACATTCGGGTTATCTGCTTGCAGGTATCCCTCAGTCAGCCTGATTATCAAAGTCTTGGGTCCTGCGTCGGTTGCTGTCTCATCTTCCATGACGTCAGGTAGTCAGGGGTATAAAGCATGCAGCAGACGCCATTACATCAGTTTTTCTTGCCCCAGATGTCAGGTGCCCCCATAATGGGGAGCAATTACATACAAGGTTACACCTCCAACAAAAAGCAAATACACCAGAATGCTTTAAGCAAAGTAAACAAGAACAGAGGTATAGTCAATAGAAGTCAGGGGGTTGGAGGGAGGGTAACCAAGACTGCAACAGTGAATATACTCGAACATCTACATTTATGGTAAGTGTATACAACTGTACTATGTTCTTCGTGTTTCACTGTTGCAGTCATCACATTTGGGTAGATTCCTAAAGCTAAGGATGGGAAGAGGCAATTAGCATTAGGACCAGCTATAAGGCCCTGCAAGACTGCAGTGGCAAAGCCAGCTCTGGATTTAGAAAAAAATGGCAAGTGGTAATGCTTGGTGAAGGTATGTAGAGAACTCCAAGTAGCAGCTTCTAGGATGTCCCTGGTAGGGACACTTCTGAGAAAAGCTGTAGAAGTAGATGCAGCCCTGGTGGAATGTGGTCTTATCCCCTGTGGGGTAAAATTTTCCATGGTGTTTATAGCAGAAACAAATGCAATGGCCTATCCACTTAGAAATGGCCTTCACCTCTGCCCTTGCAGCAAATGTAACCAGCAGCTGTTCAGATTTCCTGAGAGGCTTAGTCCTGTCCAAGTAAAATCTAAGTTGTCTGTGCACGTCCAAGGAGTGCAGTATTCGTTCCGCTTTGTTTTGTGGATTAGAAAAGAAGGTTGGCAAATGAATGAACTGATTAAGGGCCACACTGGATACCACCTTGGGCATAAAGGAAAAATTGGTCCTGAGGGACACCCTGTCACATGAAAGATGATGAAAGGCTCCACTGCCATGAGAGCCTGTAATGCAGACACCCTTCTTGCTGAAGTGATGGCTAGAAGGAAGGCTGTTTTCCAAGAAAGGAATTTCATCTCTGCACTTGCAGCTGGCTCAAAGGGAGGAAGAGTGAGCTTTTCCAATACAAAGTTAAGGTCCCAGGCTGGAATAGGGGCTCCCCTGGGTGGTCTTAAGTTTTTGGCCCCTCTGAGGAATTGCTTCAGCAGTGGATGAGAGAAGAGGGGTGGCTCTGTATTGTAATGTGCTGAAATGGCCAAGGTATGAATTTTTGATGGAAGAAAAGGAAAGGCCCTTGTGAAGCATCTCAGTTAAGTATTGAAGAATATGCAGTAAATTGGGCACTACTGTGCCCATCCTCTGAGTTTGGCTCCAGGAACAGAATCTTTTCCATTTTTCAGTAAAGGATTTTCTAGTACTAGGCCTCCTTGCCTCCAGAATGACTTCCATCACTTGCTTACTGAGGGATGGTAACAGAGAGATCAGGTAATTAGCCAGGCTGCAAGGTTCAGGGTTTGAAGCTGTGGGTGCAGAATCTGGCTCTCCTGCTTGGACAGCAGGGCAAGGGTTTGAGGCAGGTGCCATGGTGCCAGCAGTGACACATTGCCCAAGAGGGGGTAGCAGTGTTGGCATGGCCAGTTTGCTGCAATCAGTATTGTCCATGGTTTGTCCTGTTTGATCTTTAGTAGCACTTTGGAGAGGGAAGGCAGAGGGGTTAAGGCATAGATTGATAGGTTTTTCCGGGTGTAGGACAGGGCATCCACTTTCCAAGCTTGTTTGTGGGGAGTCCTCATGCAGAATTTGTCCAACTGGTATTTCTGAGGGGAGGCAAACAGGTCTGTCTCTGGGCTCCCCCATTTGTTTCTCAACATGTTGAATATCTTTGGTTCCAGTTTCCACTCGTGTGGGTCCATGAGATTTCTGCTTAGGTCATCTGCCAGTGTATTTGGCTTTCCTGACAGGAATTGAACTTGTAGGTGCACTTGGTAGCTCAAGGCTGTGTTCCACAGAGCCATGGCTAGTCTGCAGAGAGGGTATGAGTGGGTTCCCCTCTGCATGTTTATGTATCACATAACAGTGGTGTTGTCGATCTTTACCAATAATTGTCCTGGAAGAATGTGGTTCCTGAAGGCTGTCAGAGCATTCTGTACAGCTAACATTTCTTTTTGATTGATATGCAGGTGCATTTGACTTGGGTTCCATTTGCCCTGAATGCACTGCCCTGCCAAGTAAGCCCCCCATGCATAGTCTGATGCGTCTGTTGTTAGGGTTTGGGCGGCAGGGTGTAGAGTGAATGGTAGTCCCTTGTTGTGGTAGCAGCCTTTGCCCACCAAAGGAACTATGTCTTTACACAAGGAATGATAGGAATCATTGATTCCAGGTCCTGAGAATGTTGACACCATAGACTTTTTAGATACCATTGTAGTTTCCTCATACGCAGTCTTGCATATGGAATTAGTAGAATGCAAGAGGCAATAAACCCCAGGGCTTGCAGTATTTTCCTTGCAGACAGCTGGGTCTTTGTGGCCAGTAGTTTGAAGTAGGCTGTCAAATGAACTTGTTTCTCTGGCGCGAGGTAGGCCACCTGAGAAGTCGTATTCAATCTTGCTCCCAGGAATACAATTTGTTGGCACGGTACAAGATGCGACTTCTTTTTGTTTATGGTGCACCTCAGAAAAGTTAGTAATTTCTTTACAAATGCCAGATGATTTAATAGTATTTCCTGGCTTTCTGCCTGAATTAGACAATCATCCAGGTATGGGTATATCTGAATATTTCTTTGCCTGCAAAATGCAATGACTGGAGCTAGGCACTTTGTGAATACCCTGGGCACAGTAGATAAGCCAAAGGGCAGTGCAGAGAACTGATAGTGCATGTAGTCTGTTCTGAAGCGTAGGTATCTTCTGCAAGATACCCTTACTGGGATGTGCAGGTAGACTTCCTTTACCCTTACTGGGATGTGCAGGTAGACTTCCTTTAAATCCAGTGTTGCCAACCAGGTATTTTTGCCTAGCATGGGAAGCAGCTGATGAAGAGTTAGCATTTTGAATTTTGGGATTACCAAAAAAGTGTTTAGGATAGACAGGTCCAGGATAGGACGCCAGGAATTGTCTTTTTTGGGTACCAGGAAAAGTCTTGAGTAGAAACCTTGCCCCCATTCTTCTTCTGGGACAGGTTGAATAGCCCTGATGCGTAGGAGAGAGAGAACTTGCTTTTGAGCCTCTGCCCACTGATTTGGGGGTAGGTCTGGCCAACCGTTTGGGGTCGGTAAGGAGTGGAAGTGGAATCTGTATCTTTGGGAAACTATATTTAAAATTTTTACCGGATATGGTTTTTTGGAAATGCCCAGATTTAAATCAGATAGTAATTTCATGCCCCCTAAAAGTAGTCCAGCCATAAACATTTTGGAAAATTTAGTGTGTAAAAAAGTGGAAAATGCTCATGCTTATTTTGTTAGGAATTTTGAATCATATAATTTAACAAAGGAAGAATGGATGGCTTTACAAGAACTTCAATGCAATTTGAATAAGACAGTATATAAAACAGCTGATAAGGGGGGTAATTGGGTGGTTATAAATGTGTTGCAATATGAGGAAATGCTCTCTAACATAATACCAGAAGAGGGATATTATGTTGAATTGCAACACAACCCATTACATACATTCAATATTGAGTTACAAGATATTTTGGAACGTGGTGAAAGGCTTGGTTTTTTGAAACATAAGGACGTACAGAAATTGATGGTTAAAACACCTAGGCATCCATTTATGTATGCAATTCCTAAAGTTCATAAAAGCATGTCAAAACTTCCCGGAAAACCTATTATTTCTGGGGGTGGGTTCTTTTCTTGAAAAAGTTAATACATTCTTGGATTTTCATTTAAAAAAACAGTTGGCCACATCACATGTTAAGAACACTAAACAAGTTTGTCAGGAACTGTTAAATTTGAAATGGGAAGATGATTATTTCTGGGCAACAGTAGATGTCAATGGATTATATTCTAACATTAACATTAGATGGGGTATGGAAGCAATGGCCAAAAAACTGGGTGAAGGTCCACGTTCCACATTTCAATACTGTCTTACACACAATTTTATGTGGAAAAACAAATTCTTCCTGCAAACTAGGAGTACTGCGATGGGGGCAGCTTTTGCCCCTTTGTATGCCATAGTTTATATGGGAGAATTTGAAAATCAGTTTATGTTACGGCAGGATTACTTTAAGAAAAGCCTAGTATATTATAAGAGGTACATAGATGATTTACTATTTATATGTAAAGGAGAAAAGGCAGAATTTGTAAATTTTATGGGACTCAAATAATAATTCACAAGTTGAAATTCACTTGGGAAATTGGTGGGGATAGCATTTCATTTTTGGATGTCACTTTTTATGTTGATGGAACAAAAAGGGTACAATATAAGCCTTACAGGAAGCCCACTGCAATTAATAATTTTTTATATGCAACCAGTATGCATCCCCCTCATTTGATCAGTTCACTGCCTTATAGTGAATTTAAAAGAATTTTTACCAACACTTCTGAAATAAATTTAAAGGCAAAGAATTTGGAAGATACATTCACTAGGTTACAGAAAAGAGGGTATAGTGAACACATACCGCTAAAAGCTAGAAATAAAGTCATGAACACTGGTGGTATGAGAAGCATCAACGAATGTTATTCACATGGCAGTGGAACTGGAAATAACAGCATGAAAGGATGGAAGATAGGTTATTTTTTGTTACTAGATATTCTAATTTCTCGCACACTCTGGAGAGCATAGTTAGACAAGCTTGGGAAATAGTGATTCATGATACTTCCATCTGATGCTTGTTTCCAAAGCATATAACTTTTTCCTATGGTAGATATTGTAATATAAAAGAATTATTAAATATTAAAGATTCACAATCTAGATATTTTCATGCCATGGGGAAGAGAGTAGGATCACATGGTTGCAGAAAGTGTTCTGTTTGTCATAGGGTCAAAAACTTAGATGGAACTAACATCAATGGCAGACTGTATAGGGCAAATGAATACTACAACTGTGACAGTTGTGGTGTGATTTACATTATAGGGGGTAACATGACCCTATTTTTTGGTATATTGGTCAAACCACGAGGAAAGTTAAGGTGCGCATCATGGAACATCTTAGTGATGTGAGAAGGAAAAAACTTGCAAGTCCAGTGACCATGCACTTTCTGTCAAAACACAAAGGGTTGGAAGATAGTTTATTTTTTAGTATTCCTGCACGCCCCACATCTTTAGGTGGTAATTTTAAACATCACTTAAACAAACTGGAAAGTCGAATGATTATTAATTTTCATACATTACACCCCCAGGGAATGAATTTGGAAAACAATCTTAATATTTGATACAGGTTAGTAATGCATTTGAATCATTGTTATTAAAAGTTGAAACATAAAGTTGAGATAAAGTTTTAGATATCAGGTTTAAAAGCATGTATAATGTTTTAAGAATTAACATTGGTATGTGTATTAATTTATGATATATTAAAAGTGAAAGTACTTAAATGTGGAAATACTTGTTATGGATGCACATAATCTCGTATAGAGATATTTTTTATGTATTTGTCGATACTAATTTGTATAAAAGGTATTATAGTCACATTTAAATATTATCATGAATTAATTTGTTGCTAACAAGGTATTGTTTATATGTTGAACAACATTTCCTTTCAGAGTGTTTGCAACTTTTCAAAGAAAACTGGTTGTATGGTGAAGTATTTATTTAATTATGTAATTAAGATAGTTAAATTGATTTATTGTTGGTTTAAAATGGTATATAAAGGGACTTATTGGGAAGCTGCAAATGTTCCAGCAGAAGGTGAAAAGCTGAAGTACCAGAACGGTTGTAATAAAGAACCATATTCCTGATGGTGGATTTCCTTGCCTTTCTTTCGTGTGGTATGAAGATTTGGTCCTTTTATGTTTTTGTGAGACTATATTTAAAACCCATTTGTCTTGGGTAATGAGTTCCCAATTTTCTGCATGCAGGGCAATCTTTCCCTCTAAAGGAATGGTCAGCTGAGCGAGGCTTGTAAGTTTTAAAGTTAAGTCATTGAGACAGTTTACCATAGGGGGAGTCTTACTACTCACAGCTTTGAAAGTGGGAGCCCCCCCCACTGCTTATGCCTGTGAGTACCTTGGGACTGAAGCCTGGGTGTTCTGCACGTTCTGGGTTTGGACTGAGAAGGCCTGGAAGAGGCAGGAAAGGACCAATTCTTAGAGGGTCAATGCCTACTAAATCTGGGAGGCTGTACTTCCAGGAAATCTTTAACAGTTTGCATAGATTTAGCTTTTTCCTCCATCTTTTTAAGCACTTCTTCTGCTTTGTTGCCAAACAGGCAGTCTTGGTTTAAGGGAGCAACCAGTAATTTAGCTTTAACATGATCTGGCAAAGGTTGCTCCTTAAGCCAAGCATGCCTTCTAAGTACAGACCCAGTGACAGCAGCCCTGCAAGATGCCTCTAATGAATCAAAACCACATTGCAAAGTATGTTTTCCAACTTGTTCAGCAGAATGCATTAAATCCTGTTATTCTTTATTTTCAGCACAGTCAGGAATCAACATCATTTTCTGTTTAAGCAATCCAATAATATGCTGCTGATACTTAAGGCCCTGAGGGCCAAAGTTGCAGAAGTGCATACCTTCTTACCTCATCTATCCAGGGCCCTGGAATCTCTATCGGGGGGGGGGGGGTTTGGCAGAAGTAGCCTTAATGCCTTTGGTTCCCTGTGAAATGGTCTCAGGATCCGCAGTAGGATTTTTAAAGAGGAACTTGTGAGAGTCAGGTACCCTGTAATACCTGAAAATCAGCAGCTGAACTCGCATGACGGGCCGGTGCAACGGCCAAAAAGCAAAACCAAAAATCCAAATAAACAGCCAGCACCTCGAATTGCACAGGAACAATATTTATTTTAGATCCACGATCATACCGGTTTCAGCATCAAGCCTTCTTCAGTGATATTGACCAATAATGTCAACTCATATTATATAGGCCAAAATTAATTACATAATTAACCCATAATTATTAAGGACATGGTTTAAAGCTGTACACCACAAATATAGATATTATAAGTATATAAATCAATACTTCGGATATCATTCTAAAGGTATAAATATATATATATATATATATATATATATATATATATATATATATACACAAAAATATATATATATCTCTATTCTTATAAATGGTCATTCATACCTGGAGAAAACAAATCCCCAAGTCTAATAATCCATGTTTTTTCTTTCTTGTCAAGCAAACTGTGCCAGCCTGATCTATTAATCTGATCTCCCCTAATAGCATCAATAATTTGAAATTGAAATCTTGTTTTATTGTGAGACAAAACATGCTTATAAAGGGCACTGGACAAATGTTTATTTCTGACATCACTTAGATGTTCGGACATCCTTGTTCTAAATGGTCTAGATGTTTGTCCTATGTAAAAAGCACTACATGAACATGTCACCAAATAGATAATCCAACTCGTACCACAGTTTCCAAAACATCTAACATTAAATATCCTACTAACATTTTTACTAGAAAATTCTTTGGATTTTCTAATGTATCCACAAAAAGAACAGTGTCCACATGGGAATGAACCCCTAAGCTCCTCCCCTGTTAATGTACGTTGTATCACCCCAACAAACTTGTATCTCCCTTGTTTATGCATATTCAAATAAGAGCCCAATATACAACCTCTCCTTAAAGAAAACAAACAATTGGGCCCTAAAATTTTTGTTATCTCTGAATTAGCAAGTAATATGTTCCAATTTTTATTAATGGCACACTTAATGACATTAATATTTCTTCCAAATGTTGTAACAAGTCTGATGGGCGTCTCTACTGAAATATTTTTTACATTATATTCCAGTAGTTCTTCACGATTAAATTGTTCTACCCAATTGGACGCCAAGCTAATTTCTCCACATTTATATCCCCTAGTTATGAACCTATTTTTAAAATCTTTTTTATAATATTCATAACTTTCCTGATCGGAACATATTCTTTTAATTCTTAAAAATTGGGACTTGTGGATATTTTTTATAATATGTTTTGGATGTAAACTGCTTGCCTCCAATAGAGTATTATATTGTGGATACTTTCTAAATATCTTAGAGTCCAAAGTATGATCATTATTTCTAGTAACACAAACGTCCAAATACTGAATCTGATTATATTGTACATTTAAGGTGAATTCAATCCCCCAAACATTGTCATTCAAATATTGGATGAATTCCAATAAATATTCCTTGTCACACCTCCAAACAAGCCAGCAATTGTCAAGGTATCTTCGCCATATATCTAACTCCTATATATATATATATATATATATATATATATATATATATATATATATATATATTGGGGTTGGGAGGATGGCCTAGGCTTAAAATGGCCTAGTACTAACCTATGAACCTATATATATGTTATAGGTTTTATCATAGATGAGACACTCTTCCAGATAACCCATAAACAAATCCGCATATATAGGTGCGAAGTATGCCCCCACTGCTGTACCTTGAGTCTGTCAACAGCATTCTTGGTGGAAATAAAACACATTTTTAGTCAATACCTGCTCCACCATACAGATTAATAAAGTGTTGAAGCCTGGTTGGTAGAGACCACTTCTATTTAACCAATATTCAACAGCGTGTAACCCAGCCCAGTGTGGAATACTGGTATACAAAGACTTAACATCTAGTGTACACATCCACCAACCAGGCTCCAACTGAGAATCTGCAATAATCTGTAAAGATTCTGTGGTGTCTTTTAACCTAGATCTAACTAAGACTAAAAGAGGTTTTAAATACAAGGTAAGGAATTCTGAGAGTGGTTCTGTCAGTGAACCACGACCAGAGACAATAGGCCTACCTGGTGGTTTCATCAAATTTTTGTGAATCTTTGGCAGCAAGTAGAACATCTGTAAGTGGGTCTATAACTGTCAATTGCATTTGAGTTTTTTTATCAATAATTCCTTCAACTGCCAAATCCAAAAATTGATCAATCTCCTGCTTAAATTTCTTGGTCGGGTCTAGGGGCATCAACATATAATATTTTTTATTATTTAATTGTGTATGTGCCTCCAAAACATACTGTTCTAAATCCATCACTACCACTGCTCCTCCTTTATCAGCTCTAGTAATGACAATGTTGGGGTTATTTCTTAAATCTTGGATAGCTTGAAATTCTGCCTTAGATAAATGGTTACTTAATATAAACTCTTCTTCCTGTTTAAAATGTAAATCTTTAATTACTTTTTCTTGAAAAATAGCAACATATTTATCCATTGGTGGTTGAAAATTGGATTTCTTGAATCGGAAATCAGTAGTTCCAGAAGAATTATCCTTATTTCCAAAAAAACAATTTCAGATTAACATGTCTACAAAAGGACATAACATCCTGCACAAAATCATATTCATTAACAAAAAACCCTGGAACAAAAGAAAGCCCTTTATTCAATACTTTAATTTGTATATCATTCAATGACACAGAAGAGATATTATGTACATTTGGATATTCATTTATTTCTGAATCAGTATATCCAACAGCATTTCCAAATTCTTTGTAGTGTCTATATTTATGTTTCCTACCTCCCCTGTGTCGTTTAACTCTAAAGGGCAGTCCATGTTTTTGGTTTTCTTATGTACAGGGGACTCCTTAGTGAACTCATTTTCCTGTTCAGTCGTAGAAGACTCTTCACCTGAGGTACTACTAAAGTCCATTTTAGACTTCTTTAATATAGACCTAGGTCTCTTTTTTCTAAATCTCATTTGTCCACTATCCCCCTCCCTAAACCTTACATACTTCTTAGTACCAAAATGGTTTTCCCTCTACATAGTCCGAAACATCTCTTTGGAATTTTTGTAACTTTTTATTTTTTAAGCTATGTTCTATTTCCAATAGATCTTTGGACAGTTTGGACAAACAGGACTTATATATATTTTCTCCCTCAAATGGTTTGATATCACATGATTTTTTCACTTCTATACCATTAGAGTCAATATTTCTTTCATAAAAAGAAATTAAAGTATCCACAAATAACATAGTGGCTGTGTGTTGAGCCCTGACCCATTCTTCATTTAATTGTTCGTGCGGACTATTAACAAACGGTTGAATTTTAATTCTCAACCCTCTTGGTGTAATGTTTTTAGCCTTATAGGCCTTAAAAAGCCTTAAATGCCACACACTACTTCTAAGTTGGGTCATTTTCCTGGTTAGTTTAACAAACAAATCCTTACAGGAATCCCCTGGATCTTTCATCATCCCATCACTCAGAGGGATACCTTCTTCATTAATACCAAAAATTTGAACATCATCCTTATCGGAAGATAAACCTTTCAATATGGTGGTTAAATCCATTTTTCAATGAACTATATGAAATCACCCTTTTATATATGAATATGGAGGTTCAAAATCACCACTACAAAAGAAAAACAATCCACACTTGGACCAGCTTGTAATCAATGAACATACATATATATGTATCTCTCAACCTATAGAACAATCCCAAAACAGTATTTAAATAGTCAAGAGAGGTATGCACCACAAAACATATATAGATGTAAAAGTTAGCCCTCGTTTATAAGCAGCTACAGACAAACCGCCCTATGCAATAAATGTAAAATGTTGCATCGGTTTGTTACAACATCCAAGTTCAAAGCTCAGAAATACCTAATTTTCGGCAGTAAAAAACGTTTCTACTCCATACCTGACAATAAACGTCAAAAAACGTCGTCAGATATTGTAAACTGTATATTAGCTGCTTTATTATTTTTGGGCCCAAAAAGATAAAATATTTAGTGCAACACTCCCCCGACCAATACGTAACACTTCAGACCACATCATATGAGAGATACATAGACATCCAATGTGCACATACAGGTTAAAAGTCAAAAATATACACAAGCATAAATTGTCCAAGTGTTGATCATAAATCTAAAGTGTGGCCACATATAACCCCCCCCCCCCATATCAGTAAAAAGAGTACAGTTATTTTACATCCCATATAATATACAATATAACCACACATATTACACACATACAATTGGTTACATTTTAATTCCAAAATACTGTTTAAGATGTTCCGGACCACTTTAGTGTTATAAAAAAAGTTTTTGATTTCTTGTAATCCATAGGAATGCGCTTTATAGAATCCAGTCAGAATGCGTCCTTTATGGAATCTGCCATTATACCAATTCATATGCTTTGTATGCTTTCACAGTCACCTTTAAGAAATACTCAACACACAATATATAAAGTCCACTAATAATGTCCCAAAAATGCCCAAGATTCCTGACATAAAATGTCCTGATAAAATTTTTATTATCCCGAATGTCACACATCAAGTCCAACCATAGCACATTTAAATTTGTTGGCAAAGAACACAGGTCTCGACAACACTCCACATGTGAAAACTGACAAGTCCATTCTTTTATATAACTTTCATTTAGAAAAAACTTTCACCTCTTACATACAAATTGTCCCACCATGTTCTTCAATGTTTTCATGTATGAAATAACTGAAGATATAAAAGTCATAGTAGGCCCATTTTTTCAGAAAAATATCTTTAGCGAATGAAAAGTTATATACCAGAATTCGGTGTAGTCTCCTCAAATTCACCATTCAGCAAAACCCAGAGTGTACATCCATTCGAATATCTCTTCATACAAAACACACACAGCAGCAATAACAAACCAGTCCCTTCCAAGGATCTAAACCATACGCCAAACAGGAATCCGTGCGTTCACTAAGAAGCCCCCAGCAAGAATGAAGAACCAGAAAATCAGCAGCTGAACTCGCACGACGGGCCGGTGCAACGGCCAAAAAGCAAAACCAAAAATCCAAATAAACAACCAGCACCTCAAATCGCACAGGAACAATATTTATTTTAGATCCACGATCATACCGATTTCAGCATCAAGCCTTCTTCAGTGATATTGACCAATAATGTCAACTCATATTACATAGCCCAAAGTTAATTACATAATTAACCCATAATTATTAAGGACATGGTTTAAAGCTGTACACCACAAATATAGATATTATAAGTATATAAATCAATACTTCAGATATCATTTTAAAGGTATAAAAATATACATATATATATATATACAAAAATATATATATATATCTCTATTCTTATAAATGGTCATTCATACCTGGAGAAAACAAACCCCCAAGTCTAATAATCCATGTTTTTTCTTTCTTGTCAAGCAAACTGTGCCAGCCTGATCTATTAATCTGATCTCCCCTAATAGCATCAATAATTTGAAATTGAAATCTTGCTTTATTGTGAGACAAAACATGCTTATTTATTTCTGACATCACTTAGATGTTTGGACATCCTAGTTCTAAATGGTCTAGATGTTTGTCCTATGTAAAAAGCACTACATGAACATGTCACCAAATAGATAATCCAACTCGTACCACAGTTTCCAAAACATCTAATATCAAATATCCTACTAACATTTTTACTAGAAAATTCTTTGGATTTTCTAAAGTATCCACAAAAAGAACAGTGTCCACATGGGAATGAACCCCTAAGCTCCTCCCCTGTTAATGTACGTTGTATCCCCACAACAAACTTGTATCTACCTTGTTTATGCATATTCAAATAAGAGCCCAATGTACGACCTCTCCTAAAAGAAAATAAACAATTGGGCCCTAAAATTTTTGCTATCTCTGAATTAGCAAGTAATATGTTCCAATTTTTATTAATGGCACTCTTAATGACATTAATATTTCTTCCAAATGTTGTAACAAGTCTGATGGGTGTCTCTACTGAAATATTTTTTTTCATTATATTCCAATAGTTCTTCACGATTAAATTGTTCTACCCAATTGGACGCCAAGCTAATTTCTCCACATTTATATCCCCTAGTTATGAACCTATTTTTTTAAATCTTTTTTATAATATTCCCAACTTTCCTGATCGGAACATATTCTTTTAATTCTTAAAAATTGGGACTTGGGGATATTTTTTATAATATGTTTTGGATGTAAACTGCTTGCCTCCAATAGAGTATTATATTGTGGATACTTTCTAAATATCTTAGAGTCCAAAGTATGATCCTTATTTCTAGTAACACAAACGTCCAAATACTGAATCTGATAATATTGTACATTTAAGGTTGCAGAAGTGCATACCTTCTTACCTCATCTATCCAGGGCCCTGGAATCTCTATCGGGGGAGGGTTTTTGGCAGAAGTAGCCTTAATGCCTTTGGTTCCCTGTGAAATGGTCTCAGGATCCACAGTAGGATTTTTAAAGAAGAACTTGTGAGAGTCAGGTACCCTGTAATACCTATCAGGTTTTCTGGGAGCAGGAGGTAAAGTGTCAGGGGCCATGCTAGATTCCGAGAAGGCATCATCTACAATGTCCAGTACAGGAGGGATAGCTAACGGCCTGTGTTGAGGTAGGAATAAGAATTCCCTAAGCCTCTTTTTGGAGTCAGAGTAATTCTGGCTTTCCCAGTGGAAATGCTCTCTAAGAGTATGCAAGGTTTCACCAAAAGAGAAATCCTCTGGAGGGGAAGCAGAGGGAATACAGTCCTCTGCATCAGAATCCTCATAGGCAGATAAGGGTAAATCCTGGTCATCAGAGGAGACAGAAATTTCAGAATCCTGGTCAGAAGTATCATAAGCAAATTCAGTCCTAAGTCTCTTAGAGGGGGAAGTTTGGCTTCCCCTGATTAAAGTAATAAAGTCTTCGGCCATTTTTATCATTTGTTTTTTAGGCACAGAGGCCTGACCATGAGGTCTGGGCATCAGTTTCCTAAACATGGTTCGAGTTTTAGGCCTAGAAGAAGAAGATAGCGTCAGTTTAATATGCAAGTCAGTAGGCTTGAATACACCCTCAGAAGCCGGTGCCTGCACAGCGGCTCCGGACCCATCCAAGGTAGAGACATCTGCAGGTTCCATAGTTGAATCATCTCGTGGCATACCGAACTCTGAATGGGTCTCAGTAGAGGCCTGCGAATCTGAAGTAGCGGGTATCAGGGGCTGCGAAAGCGTCTCACTGAGTAACAGCGAACTGGCGACTAGCTTAGGAAAAGCGTCGCCAGGCAGTTTTGGACCTAGGCGGCCTCTGTCTTTATCTTTGCGTTTTTTCGGAAGTCAGTAGTCAGGTCGCTTACCGAAGACATATCTGGATAATTGAAGAGAGTACCAAAATATTTAGAAGTGAAAATGTACCGACGACGAATAGTTTGTGGTTTAAATAAGGCACAAAACCGACAGCGAGGTACGTCGTGGTCAGGGCCTAGGCAAGGAATACAGTACGAATGAAAGTCTTTATGAGGTATTTGCTTTCCACAAGAAATACAATTATTGACTTTTACTGACATCGGTTTAGAGCAAGAAAAGGTTTCCCCAACGGGGTACTTAGCTTTAGTTGAAGACTTCAGTTCTGAAACTCGAAAACAAAAATGTCAGGAGTCGGCCAACCGGCACTTGCGAACTCCTTCTGCTTTGGGCATCGCACGGCAAGAAAGACTGATGTAATGGCATTGGCTGCATGCTTTATACCCCTGACTAACTGACGTTACGGAAGATGAGACAGCAACCGGCGAGGACCCAACACTTTGATAAACAGGCAGACTGAGGGCTACTGCAAGCAGATAACCCAAATGTGATGACCGCAACAGTGAAACACGAAGAACATCAAGACCTAAAGTTTTGAGAAGCTCCTAGGCAAAAAAGGCACTTATTGTGCAACCTTTATAGGAAATCTGTCTCCCACACTGGCATTTAACCTTCCTGGATAACATTAACCCCTCAAACAGCACAAAAAAAGAAGAAAAGAACAAAAACCCCAACTAGGTACTTATCTGAAGACTTCAGCAAACAGGAGAAAACACCGGAATTCCAATAAACAGAAGAAAAATAATGGCAAAAAACAGACGGGTTTGGACTGGTGGCAAAGATTTTCTGAGGATGGTACACCTGAATGTCGCCTTTATGCCCCATGCTACATGAGGAGTGTGTAGCTGATGTTCAGCGTACCTTAAACCAATGGTAGACTTTAGTAGACTGGCTGGATGTCAGGCTTCACTGCAGGGAATCCCATGAGTACTGAATATTGCAGCAGTGAATGTAAGGCCATCACACTTTTTTTTTTTTTATCTACTTATCGAATTAACAGCTCAGGAGTTTAAGCTGATGTCAAAATAGAGATAGTTACCAAACCTGTAGTTTATAAGATTTACAAATTGAATAAATCTAGTTAAAATAACTCTTTTCTAATAACCCAACCTGTTCCTGACTACTTCAATCACACTTTGACCTAGTATTCCTTTTTTTTTTTAAACACAGGAGTAAAAAGCCAACACAGACTTTCTTTTTAGAAGAGGGCAGTATCAATGAAGTACCTCAAAAAAAATTTCATTTTCCTAATGACAAAAAGCCTAAACAGCTGAAAACAAGATACCACCAGCACTTTTCAATATAAAAAAACAAATTAGATAACTAGAAAAAGGACTGTAGCAGTCCAGAAGCAGTATGAGTGGAACTGAAGACTGGTGTTTGGATAAGCGAAAAAAAGCACAGTTTTGTACCTACCATAAATGTAGATGTTCGAGTGTTCACACTGCTGCAGTCATCACACTTGGGTTATCCTGCCGTCAGGCAGTCCATGATCGACCAGAGTTCCAAAGTCTTGGTCCAGCGTCGGTTGCTGTCGCTTCTTCCCTGACGTCAGTGCGCCAGGGGTATATAATATGCATCCAACACCATTTTCTTCAGTTTTTCTTGCCCCAGATGTCAGGTGCCCCCAAGTAGGTAGGCAATACATATTGCTAATCAAAAATATACATATAAAATAAAAACAATACCTTCAGTTACCAGCAAATACACCCCAAAGGTTGTATAGGATAGAAAGGTATAGATAAGTCCAGCTAGTTCAGAGGGGATGGAGGGTAACCTGGACTGCAGCAGTGTGAACACTCGAACATTTACATTTATGGTAGGTACAAAACTGTACTATGTTCATCGTGTTACACTGCTGCAGTCATCACACTTGGGTAGAATCCCAAAGCTAAGGTTGGGTGGCTGGTCTATAAAGAGTTAGGATTGGCTATGAGGCCCTGCAGAACTGCAGTGGCAAATCCTGCTCTGGATTTAGAGTAAAGAGGCAGGTGGTAATGCTTGGTAAAGGTGTGCACTGAACTCCAAGTTGCAGCCTCCAAAATTTCCTTGGTAGGTACTCCTCTGAGAAAGGCTGTTGAAGTGGCTGTTGCCCTGGTGGAATGTGGCCTAATGTTATTAGGGACTGATTTTCCATGCTGTGTGTAGCAGTACCAAATACAGTGTCCTATCCATTTGGATATAGTCTGCTTTGAGATAGCCTTGCCTTGTGATCCTGCAGCATATGTTACAAACAGTTGTTCAGTTTTCCTAAAAGCTTTTGTTTTGTCCAAGTAGAAGCATAACTGTCTGTGTATGTCCAAAGAATTCAGAAGTTTCTCCCCTTTATTTTGGGGGTTTGGATAAAAAGTTGGCAAATGGATGGTTTGGTTAAGAGCCACACTAGATACCACCTTTGGCATGAAGGTAGGATTTGTCCTTAAAGATACCCTGTCCTGATGAAAAATTATAAAAGGTTCCACTGCCATTAATGCCTGTAGCTCTGAGACTCTTCCACTGCCATTAATGCCTGTAGCTCTGAGACTCTTCGTGCTGAAGTTACTGCCAGGAGCAGAGCTGTTTTCCATGATAAAAATTTTAGATTGGCTGTATTGGCTGGCTCAAAAGGTGGTAGGGTCAGTTTTTCCAAAACGAAATTGAGGTCCCAAGTTGGTGTTGGTGCTCTCCGAGGTGGTCTTATGTTTTTAGCCCCTCTGAGGTACTGCTTTAGCAAGGGATGAGAGAATAAAGGAGGATCCATGTTGTAATGTGCAGAAATGGCAGAGGCGTGGATCTTAATTGATGAAAAGGATAGGCCTCTGTCCAGCATCTCAGTTAAGTATTGTAAAATCTGAGGAATGTTTGGAACAAGAGGGTCAAGGCTGTGAGCCTGGTTCCAGGCGCAGAATCTCTTCCATTTTTCTGAGTAATCTTTCCTGGTGCTAGGCCTCCTGGCCTCCAAAATGACATCCATAACAGCTTTAGAGAGACGTGTTGCCTGCTTGACTAAAGTATCTGCCATGCAGCCAGGTTTAGGGTTTTGAGCTGACCGTGCAGCATCTGATTGTTTTGTTGAGTCAGAAGATGTGGAATTTGAGGCAAAATCCATGGTGGGCCCTGAGCCAAGTTCCTTAAGATAGGGTACCAGTGCTGGCGTGGCCAGTTTGGAGCAATCAGGATCATCTGTGGTTTTTCTTGTCTGGCTTTTAGGAGTACCTTTGAAAGGAGAGGCAGTGGTGGGAAGGCATAAACTTTTAGGTTTTTCCAGCTGAACAGAAGAGCATCCACTTTCCATGCTTGTTTGTGATAAGTCCTTGTGCAGAATTTTTGTAGTTGGCAATTCAGTGGGGAGGCAAAAAGATCTATGTCTGGGCATCCCCATTTTTGTGTTATCATGCTGAAGATTTTTGGATTCAATTTCCATTTGTGAGGGTCCATGATATTTCTGCTTAGGTCGTCTGCCAGAGTATTTTTCTTTCCTGGCAGGAATTGTGCTTGCAGGTGAACTTGGTACGTTAGAGCTGTGTCCCACAAGGTCATGGCTTGCCTGCATAGGGGATAAGAATGAGTGCCCCCTTGCTTGTTTATGTACCACATTACTGTGGTGTTGTCTGTCTGTAGTAATAGTTGTCCTGGATGTAGAAGGTCCTTGAAAGCTGTTAGGACATTTTGAACAGTCAACATCTCTTTTTGATTGATGTGAAGATGCATCTGGTCTGTGGTCCACTTGCCCTGAATGCATTTTCCTGCCATGTGTGCTCCCCAGGCGTAATCCGAAGCATCTGTTGTTAGAGTTTGCCTGGCTGTGGGTTGGGTAAAAGGCTGACCCTTGTTTAGGTGACATGCCTGTGCCCACCATCGAAACTTCTGTTGTAGGCAGGGAATCATTGGTATTACTGCTTCTAAACTGTGAGAGTATTGAGTCCAAACACTTTTTAGGTACCACTGTAATTTCCTCATATGCAGTCTGGCATATGGTATTAGTTGTATGCAGGATGCCATGAATCCCAGGGCCTGCAGAATTCTTCTTGCAGGGAATTGGGACTTTTTTGCTAGTAATTGAAAATATTGAGTTAGTTGAACTTGTTTGTCTGGCGTGAGGTAATCCATCTGGGCGGTTGTATTTAAGCTGGCACCCAGGAATGTAATCTGTTGTGAGGGCACTTTTTCACAAACGCCAGATGCTGTAGAAGAATGTCCTTTGTCTCTGCTTGAATGAGGCAGTCGCCCAGGTATGGATATATTTGGATTCCTTTTTGTCTGCAAAATGCAATTACTGGTGCCAGGCACTTTGTGAAGACCCTGGGTGCAGTAGATAAGCCAAAGGGCAGTGCAGAGACTTGGTAGTGCATTGTACCAGCTTTGAATCTGAGGTATCTTCTGCAATTTTGCCTGATAGGGACATGCAGGTATGCCTCTGAGGTCCAGAGTAACAAGCCAAGCCTTCTTGCCCAGCATGGGTAGAAGCTGCTGTAATGTCAACATTTTGAATTTTGGAATATCTAGGTAAGTATTCAGAATTGAATGGTCCAGTATGGGCATCCGGGCTTTGTCCTTTCTGGGGACCAGGAAGAGTCTTGAGTAAAATCCTTGTCCTTGTTCCTGTTGTGGTACTTTTTGTATAGCTCTCATGTCCATGAGGGCTGAAATTTGTTTTTGTGCCTCTGCCCACTGATTTTGTGGCAGGTCTGGCATTCCTTTTAGCTTTGGTAAAGTCAAAAAATTTTTACGTCTTATTCATTGCTTTAGTTTTACTGTTTAACTCCTCCCTTGGATGTTAGTAAGCTGTTCTGAAGAAACATGCTCAATGTCAACCGGCGGTTGCATTGTAAGCTTTCTTCCTTAATAATATAGAAATTATATTGTGTAGCGGTATGTTGCAAACACGTTTTTATTCACAATATTTTTATTTACAATGATTTTGTTAGATAGTATCTTTATGTGTTTTGCCAGCTTATTAGCTCACAACTGTTTATAGTTACGGTTTAGCAACTAGATTGACATGAATGATTTTGACCTTAGCTGCACTATGAGTTGCTTGGCTTTTATTGCATTTCATTGTCATCAAACCGTAAATATTGACTAGCTAAAACTATATCTTTAGTTCATTGTATTTAATGTAAAAGTGATTCTTGTTTACTGAAATTTTATATTTATTTTATCGTAACAAGTAGTCCGGAAAATTTAGACTCATAAAGATGGTTTGAAAAGAAGGAAAAAAAGAAAAATGCTTCAGTAGCATTTTAATTGATTTGTTCAGCTTCATGTTAACTTGCAGTTGATTTTTATCTCCTGCATTTATTTTTCTTATTTTTTCTGATAAATGGAACGATCTTGGAAATGTTTTTATTTACATTTAGAGTGAAGCTGGATGTCAGTAACTCTGCACAATCTATAATAGTTCTGTTTTGTGCCTTATACTCGATATTATAAGAATGCTGTATAGACGCCAGTTTGGTGGTTTTTCTTTAAAGCATTTATTGCCAATTAACTTAATTGGCACAATTAGACTTTAAACTCTCTATTTAGACAGCAAACACGGATGGTAACTCTCACCACTTCCAGAGACCAAACTTGCACCAACGGACTTAAAACAATCTTTTATTCACCAACAAAATATAAACCATGAACGCTTTAATAAAACTGCGTTTTCGTCACACATAGACTTCATCAGATAACACAATGCATCACTTCCAATACCCTCTTATAGTCATACTAATTAGTTAATTAGTCTTTCAATTACATCTAATTGATATTTAAAGCACCCCAATGTCTTTTATCCATGATAATATTTTATCATTAAATAAAGTGCATATAAAGTGCATATAATATATATAAGAAAATCAATGTATATAAATACTAAATATATATAGAATAAATGCATGAAAAAATTGTTTTAAAAATAAAAACACATTATGCAACCACTAGGAATAAATATACTAATAATTATAAATATAAATATAAATAAGCACATTCTATAAATATATTAAAAACTGTTTTTTGGATAAAAACATCCCTTTGTTCATCCAACGAATTAGGAACTACATAAATTATATATCAATGTGGAAGAACATTATAAATTCATGAATGTAAATAAATATTATTATAAACAGACTGGTAAAAATTCTTCCAAAATATTTGTATGTTTAAAATATTTTGGAAGAATTTTTACCAGTCTGTTTATAATAATATTTACATTCATATTTATAATGTTCTTCCACATTGATATATAATTATGTAGTTCTAATTGGATGAACAAAGGATGTTTTATCAAAAACAGTTTTAATATATTTATAGAATGTGCTTATTTATATTTACATTTATAATTATTAGTATATTTATTCTAGTGGTTGCATAATGTGTTTTTATTTAAAACAATTTTTTCATGCATTTATTCTATATATTGTATTTATATACATTGATTTTTCTTATATATATTATATGCACTTTATATGCACTTTAATGATAAAATATTGACATTGGGGTGCTATCAATTAGATGTAATTGAAAGACTAATTAACTAATTAGTATGACTGAGGGTGAAGTGATGCATTGTGTTATCTGACGGCAAGTCTATGTGGTGACGCAGTTTTATTAAAGCTGCCTTCATGGTTTATATTTTGTTGGTGAATAAAAGATTGTTTTGTCCGCGTTAATTTGTCTCTGGAAGTGGTGAGAGTTACCATCCGTGTTTGCTGTCTAAATAGAGAGTTCGTAGTCATTTTGGCAGTTCCTGTGGTCGTGGTTACAATTAGACTTTAACTTATGCTATTTAAACAATGTTTGTGGGGTTTTTTATTGTCTGAGGAAGCGTGGTTGCACCCAGCGCTTACCGTTACCCACTATTTTATGGATTAAAGGAGTTTTTACTACAATTTTGCTACGTTCTTTTGGCTACTTCATGGACTTTTAACTACAAGTGTGATATATTTATTGGTTGCTTTATGGATGTTTAAACGCATTTTATGTGTTACTTTACTGCATCGTGGTAGAGATCAGGTCACTGTTTTTACAAGTTACTTTTTTACGCCGTGTTTCCTGGTCTCCTTAAGCTGCAGTTGCCTCTTGTGTTTTTGACTTTCTATAGTGTGTGGTAACTGCTCTACGATGGATACCCAGGTGGTGGAACTTGATTACAGGCGGAGTCGAGGGATGGCGTGCACATACCAGATGGACTGTTGCATCGGGTCTCAAACCCTTTATTGGCTCTGGAGCTTGGTGAGTTCTCTAACGAATCTACATTACTCATACCTGAAGAGAATATTGCTGAATTTAATCTAACTGTTAAAGACTTCGAAGGCAAGTTGTATTTATTGCAAAGATATGCCTGGCAGAGGCAACACCTTGAGGCTTCTTTACATCATCGCATTGTCCCTAGAGGAATGCGAGTTTTTATGCCGTCTTATGGAAGTAATCATCCTACCCTGCTTAAGAAATGGCAGGACTTAAACATAGAACAAGGTTTCAGATATATGTCCCTGCTGAATGAATATTTCTTACCACTTGAAACTGAACTGCGTAAAGAAATAGATTGCATGCATAAAAGAAGTATGATCCTTATTTCTAGTAACACAAACGTCCAAATACTGAATCTGATAATATTGTACATTTAAGGTTGCAGAAGTGCATACCTTCTTACCTCATCTATCCAGGGCCCTGGAATCTCTATCGGGGGAGGGTTTTTGGCAGAAGTAGCCTTAATGCCTTTGGTTCCCTGTGAAATGGTCTCAGGATCCGCAGTAGGATTTTTAAAGAGGAACTTGTGAGAGTCAGGTACCCTGTAATACCTATCAGGTTTTCTGGGAGCAGGAGGTAAAGTGTCAGGGGCCATGCTAGATTCTGAGAAGGCATCATCTACAATGTCCAGTACAGGAGGGATAGCTAACGGCCTGTGTTGAGGTAGGAATAAGAATTCCCTAAGCCTCTTTTTGGAGTCAGAGTAATTCTGGCTTTCCCAGTGGAAATGCTCTCTAAGAGTATGCAAGGTTTCACCAAAAGAGAAATCCTCTGGAGGGGAAGCAGAGGGAATACAGTCCTCTGCATCAGAATCCTCATAGGCAGATAAGGGTAAATCCTGGTCATCAGAGGAGACAGAAATTTCAGAATCCTGGTCAGAAGTATCATAAGCAAATTCAGTCCTAAGTCTCTTAGAGGGGGAAGTTTGGCTTCCCCTGATTAAAGTAATAAAGTCTTCGGCCATTTTTATCATTTGTTTTTTAGGCACAGAGGCCTGACCATGAGGTCTGGGCATCAGTTTCCTAAACATGGTTCGAGTTTTAGGCCTAGAAGAAGAAGATAGCCAGTTTAATATGAAAATCGGTAGGCCTGAATACACCCTCAGAAACCCGTTCCCGCACAGCGGCTCCAAACCGATCCAAGGTAGAGACATCTGCAGGTTCCATAGTTGAATCATCTCGTGGCATACCGAACTCTGAATGGGTCTCAGTAGAGGCCTGCGAATCTGAAGTAGCGGGTATCAGGGGCTGCGAAAGCGCCTCACTGAGTAACAGCGAACTGGCGACTAGCTTAGGAAAAGCGCCGCCAGGCAGTTTTGGACCTAGGCGGCCTCTGTCTTTATCTTTGCTTTCGGAAGTCAGTAGTCAGGTCGCCATCAAGACATATCTGGATAATTGAAGAGAGTACCAAAATATTTAGAAGTGAAAATGTACCGACGAATAGTTTGTGGTTTAAATAAGGCACAAAACCGACAGCGAGGTACGTCGTGGTCAGGGCCTAGGCAAGGAATACAGTACGAATGAAAGTCTTTATGAGGTATTTGCTTTCCACAAGAAATACAATTATTGACTTTTACTGACATCGGTTTAGAGCAAGAAAAGGTTTCCCCAACGGGGTACTTAGCTTTAGTTGAAGACTTCAGTTCTGAAACTCGAAAACAAAAATGTCAGGAGTCGGCCAACCGGCACTTGCGAACTCCTTCTGCTTTGGGCATCGCACGGCAAGAAAGACTGATGTAATGGCATTGGCTGCATGCTTTATACCCCTGACTAACTGACGTTACGGAAGATGAGACAGCAACCGACGCAGGACCCAACACTTTGATAAACAGGCAGACTGAGGGCTACTGCAAGCAGATAACCCAAATGTGATGACCGCAACAGTGAAACACGAAGAACATCAAGACCTAAAGTTTTGAGAAGCTCCTAGGCAAAAAAGGCACTTATTGTGCAACCTTTATAGGAAATCTGTCTCCCACACTGGCATTTAACCTTCCTGGATAACATTAACCCCTCAAACAGCACAAAAAAAGAAGAAAAGAACAAAAACCCCAACTAGGTACTTATCTGAAGACTTCAGCAAACAGGAGAAAACACCGGAATTCCAATAAACAGAAGAAAAATAATGGCAAAAAACAGACGGGTTTGGACTGGTGGCAAAGATTTTCTGAGGATGGTACACCTGAATGTCGCCTTTATGCCCCATGCTACATGAGGAGTGTGTAGCTGATGTTCAGCGTACCTTAAACCAATGGTAGACTTTAGTAGACTGGCTGGATGTCAGGCTTCACTGCAGGGAATCCCATGAGTACTGAATATTGCAGCAGTGAATGTAAGGCCATCAGACTTTTTTTTTTTATCTACTTATCGAATTAACAGCTCAGGAGTTTAAGCTGATGTCAAAATAGAGATAGTTACCAAACCTGTAGTTTATAAGATTTACAAATTGAATAAATCTAGTTAAAATAACTCTTTTGTAATAACCCAACCTGTTCCTGACTACTTCAATCACACTTTGACCTAGTATTCCTTTTTTTTTTTAAACACAGGAGTAAAAAGCCAACACAGACTTTCTTTTTAGAAGAGGGCAGTATCAATGAAGTACCTCAAAAAAAATTTCATTTTCCTAATGACAAAAAGCCTAAACAGCTGAAAACAAGATATCACCAGCACTTTTCAATATAAAAAAACAAATTAGATAACTAGAAAAAGGACTGTAGCAGTCCAGAAGCAGTATGAGTGGAACTGAAGACTGGTGTTTGGATAAGCGAAAAAAAGCACAGTTTTGTACCTACCATAAATGTAGATGTTCGAGTGTTCACACTGCTGCAGTCATCACACTTGGGTTATCCTGCCGTCAGGCAGTCCCGCAGTCGGCCAGAGTTCCAAAGTCTTGGTCCAGCGTCGGTTGCTGTCGCTTCTTCCCTGACGTCAGTGCGCCAGGGGTATATAATATGCATCCAACACCATTTTCTTCAGTTTTTCTTGCCCCAGATGTCAGGTGCCCCCAAGTAGGTAGGCAATACATATTGCTAATCAAAAATATACATATAAAATAAAAACAATACCTTCAGTTACCAGCAAATACACCCCAAAGGTTGTATAGGATAGAAAGGTATAGATAAGTCCAGCTAATTCAGAGGGATGGAGGAGGGTCTGACTGCAGCAGTGTGAACACTCGAACATTTACATTTATGGTAGGTACAAAACTGTACTATGTTCATCGTGTTACACTGCTGCAGTCATCACACTTGGGTAGAATCCCAAAGCTAAGGTTGGGTGGCTGGTCTATAAAGAGTTAGGATTGGCTATGAGGCCAGTGGCAAATCCTGCTCTGGATTTAGAGTAAAGAGGCAGGTGGTAATGCTTGGTAAAGGTGTGCACTGAACTCCAAGTTGCAGCCTCCAAAATTTCCTTGGTAGGTACTCCTCTGAGAAAGGCTGTTGAAGTGGCTGTTGCCCTGGTGGAATGTGGCCTAATGTTATTAGGGACTGATTTTCCATGCTGTGTGTAGCAGTACCAAATACAGTGTCCTATCCATTTGGATATAGTCTGCTTTGAGATAGCCTTGCCTTGTGATCCTGCAGCATATGTTACAAACAGTTGTTCAGTTTTCCTAAAAGCTTTTGTTTTGTCCAAGTAGAAGCATAACTGTCTGTGTATGTCCAAAGAATTCAGAAGTTTCTCCCCTTTATTTTGGGGGTTTGGATAAAAAGTTGGCAAATGGATGGTTTGGTTAAGAGCCACACTAGATACCACCTTTGGCATGAAGGTAGGATTTGTCCTTAAAGATACCCTGTCCTGATGAAAAATTATAAAAGGTTCCACTGCCATTAATGCCTGTAGCTCTGAGACTCTTCCACTGCCATTAATGCCTGTAGCTCTGAGACTGTTCGCTGAAGTTACTGCCAGGAGCAGAGCTGTTTTCCATGATAAAAATTTTAGATTGGCTGTATTGGCTGGCTCAAAAGGTGGTAGGGTCAGTTTTTCCAAAACGAAATTGAGGTCCCAAGTTGGTGTTGGTGCTCTCCGAGGTGGTCTTATGTTTTTAGCCCCTCTGAGGTACTGCTTTAGCAAGGGATGAGAGAATAAAGGAGGATCCATGTTGTAATGTGCAGAAATGGCAGAGGCGTGGATCTTAATTGATGAAAAGGATAGGCCTCTGTCCAGCATCTCAGTTAAGTATTGTAAAATCTGAGGAATGTTTGGAACAAGAGGGTCAAGGCTGTGAGCCTGGTTCCAGGCGCAGAATCTCTTCCATTTTTCTGAGTAATCTTTCCTGGTGCTAGGCCTCCTGGCCTCCAAAATGACATCCATAACAGCTTTAGAGAGACGTGTTGCCTGCTTGACTAAAGTATCTGCCATGCAGCCAGGTTTAGGGTTTTGAGCTGACCGCAGCATCTGATTGTTTTGTTGAGTCAGAAGATGTGGAATTTGAGGCAAAATCCATGGTGGGCCCTGAGCCAAGTTCCTTAAGATAGGGTACCAGTGCTGGCGTGGCCAGTTTGCAGCAATCAGGATCATCTGTGTTTTTTCCTGTCTGGCTTTTAGGACTACCTTTGAAAGGAGAGGCAGTGGTGGGAAGGCATAAACTTTTAGGTTTTTCCAGCTGAACAGAAGAGCATCCACTTTCCATGCTTGTTTGTGATAAGTCCTTGTGCAGAATTTTTGTAGTTGGCAATTCAGTGGGGAGGCAAAAAGATCTATGTCTGGGCATCCCCATTTTTGTGTTATCATGCTGAAGATTTTTGGATTCAATTTCCATTTGTGAGGGTCCATGATATTTCTGCTTAGGTCGTCTGCCAGAGTATTTTTCTTTCCTGGCAGGAATTGTGCTTGCAGGTGAACTTGGTACGTTAGAGCTGTGTCCCACAAGGTCATGGCTTGCCCGCATAGGGGATAAGAATGAGTGCCCCCTTGCTTGTTTATGTACCACATTACTGTGGTGTTGTCTGTCTGTAGTAATAGTTGTCCTGGATGTAGAAGGTCCTTGAAAGCTGTTAGGACATTTTGAACAGTCAACATCTCTTTCTGATTGATGTGAAGATGCATCTGGTCTGTGGTCCACTTGCCCTGAATGCATTTTCCTGCCATGTGTGCTCCCCAGGCGTAATCCGAAGCATCTGTTGTTAGAGTTTGCCTGGCTGTGGGTTGGGTAAAAGGCTGACCCTTGTTTAGGTGACATGCCTGTGCCCACCATCGAAACTTCTGTTGTAGGCAGGGAATCATTGGTATTACTGCTTCTAAACTGTGAGAGTATTGAGTCCAAACACTTTTAGGTACCACTGTAATTTCCTCATATGCAGTCTGGCATATGGTATTAGTTGTATGCAGGATGCCATGAATCCCAGGGCCTGCAGAATTCTTCTTGCAGGAATTGGGACTTTTTTGCTAGTAATTGAAAATATTGAGTTAGTTGAACTTGTTTGTCTGGCGTGAGGTAATCCATCTGGGCGGTTGTATTTAAGCTGGCACCCAGGAATGTAATCTGTTGTGAGGGCACTTTTTCACAAACGCCAGATGCTGTAGAAGAATGTCCTTTGTCTCTGCTTGAATGAGGCAGTCGCCCAGGTATGGATATATTTGGATTCCTTTTTGTCTGCAAAATGCAATTACTGGTGCCAGGCACTTTGTGAAGACCCTGGGTGCAGTAGATAAGCCAAAGGGCAGTGCAGAGACTTGGTAGTGCATTGTACCAGCTTTGAATCTGAGGTTCTGCAATTTTGCCTGATAGGGACATGCAGGTATGCCTCTGAGGTCCAGAGTAACAAGCCAAGCCTTCTTGCCCAGCATGGGTAGAAGCTGCTGTAATGTCAACATTTTGAATTTTGGAATATCTAGGTAAGTATTCAGAATTGAATGGTCCAGTATGGGCATCCGGGCTTTGTCCTTTCTGGGGACCAGGAAGAGTCTTGAGTAAAATCCTTGTCCTTGTTCCTGTTGTGGTACTTTTTGTATAGCTCTCATGTCCATGAGGGCTGAAATTTGTTTTTGTGCCTCTGCCCACTGATTTTGTGGCAGGTCTGGCATTCCTTTTAGCTTTGGTAAAGTATGAAAGTGGAATCTGTAACCTTGAAACAGAATATTCAGAACCCATTTGTCTTGGGTGACTGTTTGCCAGTTTTGAGAAAAAAGTGCTAGTTTTCCCCCTAAGGGGGATTCCAAAATGGACGTGCTTGGCGTACGCAGAGGAAAGTCATTGTGACTGTTTCCTGTAAGGTTGAGACTTGTCCTCACCTCCTTTTGGGGTTGAGGTGCCCCACTGTCGTTGTCTGTTTGAGCCTTGGGGTTGAGATCTGCCTCTTGGGCGTCTGTATCTGCCTCTCTGTGGCCTGTCTGACACTGGAAAGGACCAATTCTTTGTTGGCCAATTTCTGCTAAACCGAGGTGGCTGTACCTGTAAGAAATCCTTGACTGCATAGATTTAGCTTTATCCTCCATTTTCTTTAACACCTCTCCTGCCTTAACAGCAAACAAGGTATCATGCTGTTAAGGAGCATCCAATAATTTTGCCTTAACATGTTCAGGTAAACTCTGTTCTTTTAACCAAGCATGTCTTCGAATAACAGAACCTGTAACTGTGGCTCTACAAGAGGCCTCTAAAGAATCAAAACCACATTGCAGAGTATGTTTTCCCACCTGTTCAACTGCATGCAATAAATCCTGCATTTCTTTACAATCAGGAGCTTCTGAGCTTGCAAGCATGTTCTGTTTTAAATGAGCAATTAAATATCGTTGGTACTTAAGCATGTGAAACTGGCAATTTAAAGCTCTTACTGCTAAAGTTGCAGATGTGTATACTTTCTTCTCCCATCTATCCAAAGCTCTGGAATCTCTGTCAGAGGGTACTGGATTTTTTGCAATGGAAGCCTTAACCCCTTTTGGACCCTGGGAAATAGTTTCTGGATCAGCAGAAGGGTTTTTGTAAAGAAACCTGTGAGAGTCAGGGACTCTATAATACCTATCTGGCTTGGCTGGAGCAGGGGGCAAAGAGTCAGGAGATAAGCTGGATTCAGAGAACACATCATCCACAATATCTAGCACAGGCGGAATAGCCAGGGGCCTGTGCTGAGGCAATAAGAGGAAATCCCTGAGCCTTTTCTTGGATTCTGAGTAATCCTGACTTTCCCAATGGAAATGCTCCCTCATGGTATGTAAAGTTTCCCCAAAAGAATAATCCTCAGGAGGAGAGGCTGAAGGGATAGATTCTTCAGCATCAGAGTCCTCATAGGGGGGTAGAGAGAATCCCTGGTCTGAAGAGGAATCAGAGGAAATGGAAACCTGATCAGAGGAGTCATAGTCTGTATCCTGCCTAGGCCTTTTCTCAGGAGGGGGATGGGAACCCCTGATTAGAGTAATGAGGTCTTTGGCCATTTTAAGCATCTGTTTCTTAGGCATGGAGGACTGTCCAGGAGAATGCTGTACTTGTTTCTTTGTCTTTAATGGTACCTTTGTCTTGGCTGTTGTTTTAATGGTAAGTTGTGAAGGTCTGAAAACACCCTCAGAAGACGATGCCTGCTCAGCGGCTCCGGACCCATCTGACGGATTAGTTTCCATAGGCCCAATACCTTGAGTTTCCAGAGGCCTAGATGTCTCCATGTGGGAGTCGGAAGCTGCCTGTGGCTCTGAGGTAGCGGGTGTCAGGGGCTGCGAAAGCGCCTCACTGAGAACCGGCAAACTGGCGACTGGCCTAGAAGAGGTTTCGTCGGCGGTTTTGGACCTCGGATGCCTGTCTTTATCCTTGTCTTTGCGTTTTTTCGGTATTGAGGTCATCGGCTGATCCGACGGCATGGTATAATTGAACCGTCGGCCAAAATAGTGTAAAGCAAAATCAAAACGTCTTTTTATAGTGCGTTTGTTAAATCTAGCACAAAACCAACAACTAGTGACATTGTGATCAGGGCCTAGGCATGGAATACAGAAAGAGTGGAAGTACTTATGAGGTATTTGCTTCCCACAAGAAATACAATTACTAACTTTTTCTGACATCGGTCTGAGGCAAGAAAAAGGTTTCCCCAACGGGGTACTTAGCTTTATTGAAGACTTCGGATCTGAAATTCGACTTCGAAAATCTCAGGAGTCGGCCGACCGGCACTTGCGAACTGCTTCTGTTTCGGGCACCGCGCGGCAAAAATGACTGAAGAAAATGGCGTCGGATGCATATTACATACCCCTGGCGCACTGACATCAGGGAAGAAGTGAGAGCAACCGACGCTGGACCAAGACTTTGGAACTCTGGCCGACTGCGGGACCGCCTGATGGCAGGATAACCCAAGTGTGATGACTGCAGCAGTGTAACACGATGAACATCAGCTATATTCTTAATGGTGCATCTTGCCCCTTAGCAAGGCTGAGAAAGGGGTTTCATGACCTTGAGAGTTAATGTCTGACTGGATAACTGAAAACACAGCTGACAAATTTGACTTCACTGGGACCTGGAAATCAGCTTAGGCACTGTCAAGCCAACAGCAGTGTGAGAGGCTGTATCAATCTTGGAGATGGAACTAAGAATACTAAGTGAAAAACTTTAAGTTGTTTAGCTAGCAAGGGATTAAACTACCCAAAGGGAAGGAGAGAGAGAACAGCATCAAGGAATTCAATTGCTTCTCTCCTCAAAACTTTTAAAGCAGCCAATAATGCAAACTCAAAAAATGGGAATAAAAATGAGACAGCAGTAGTAAATACAGAAGAAGGGCAAAGATGATACTTATCTGGATGAGGTTAAAAGCAGCAGCACAAAAAAGAAATATGTAAAGTAAGGAGTATTAATGCCCACACTGTAGACAAAAAGGTACATTACTAATGGTTTTGACCGAGGAAAGTATAATTGCATGGGTAAATTACCATAAAAGTAGATGTTTGAAAAAATCGCTGTTGCAGTAGTCCTTACTACTGGGACTTGGTCACTAGATGTCCAAGTATGTCTGGCCACATTTCTAGTACTCAAAATCTTTCCACCTTTGACTGATGTATGCCCAGCCCCTGATACGTCCTAATGTGTCAGTATAAGGTAGTCATTTGTCTATGCCATTTTAGACCCTTCTTGCCCACAGCCCATAGCAAAAGGTGAAATATTAAGCTAAGATAAGAAGAGTGTGCAATCATGTGAGGCAGAAAGCATGCTTATAACAAAGGGAGGGGAGGGAGAGTACAAAAGTTATACTCCACCACTGCCAGGCACACTCAAGTCCTCAGGAAATCAAAGAAAGGTGAATGAAGGACAAATAAGACTGATGGAATATGGCTATCCCACCCCCACCCAGCACAGTGCAATGGTACTACAGAAATAACAGGATGGTGGGTGAGAAATAATAATGCAACAGTGACCTATTCAAACATCTACTATTATGATAAATTACCTACATATATGCACTATGTTCTTCATTTAGAACGCTGTTGAAGCAGTCCTTACTACTGAGACATTTCACAAAGCTCTACGAAGTATGAAAAAGAGGTAGGGTTCAGCATCCCCTTTGTACCCGCCCCAGGCCTGGAATGGAAGTGTCTGAACATGGCATAAATTGATATCCATGTGGCAAGCTTCCAAGATAGCTTGAGTGTCGCATCCTTTCAAGAATGCCACAGAGCCTTAACTGCGTAGTTCTAAAATCTCTCTTCAAATCAGGCAATCCTAAATCACCTTGTTCTACTGGGAGGATCAGCTTATTCCACTTAACTCTTGTTCTCTTCCCTTCCAGTTAATAAGAGAGTTGAAAAAAATTCTGTCCTCATTTTCACCTCTGGTTAATAAAAATATGCCAGACCTGTATATTAAACTAAAGGACCTAAAACATTTTCACTGCTTGAATATTGCTATCTATATCCATAAACAAGAGCTTTTGGTTTCTCAACTTTTGTATCATCTTTTTAGTTCTTCCCCCATATCCTTAGCTAACATATCAGAAGACTTTTTAATCCATACCCCTAAATATTATGTCTTAACATGTCCCCCATAAATTTGGGTATTCCTGAAGCATTCAGTGTGTATGGGTACATAATTTACTGCTATAGCCTTTGTTTTATCTTCATTAATGTTGTATCCTGAAAAGACCCGCAATTGTCTCAAAATATTTCACAACACCAAAATGCCTTTTTCTGGATTTATCAAGTACAAAATAATATTATCTGTGCACAAATCCAATTTTTCTTGATAAACATATCAATTATATCCTTGAATTTCTGAGTCCCCTCCTTTCTTTGCCAATAGCTCTAAATACAATACAAAGTAAATAATAAAGTAGAAAGAGGATACCCGTGCTTGGTTCCTCTGCTGAATACAACTTATTGGAAAAGAATCTTCATACTTGAATTCTTGCCTTCGATCCTTCATATATCCTGATTAATCTCATTACTGTGCCAAGGAATGCAAATGCTTTCATTGCCCTACTCAAAAAAATCCCAGCTTACTCTGTCGAATGCTTTCTTTGTCTTAAGACTCACCAACACCAGCAGTATTTTCTTACATTCCGCTTCCCTCTTGATCTTCAGTGTTCTATTAATGTTGCCACCCCTCCACAAAGTCACACTGATATCACCACATCTATCAATTTTGACAAAACCTTTGCTATCCTTTTATCTAGTATAGACACAAGCACTTTATAAACATTTTTTAAAATTGAAATGGGTCCATATGAAGCTGGGTCTGAGAGATCTTTACTCTCTTTGGGTAATACAGCCATCACAGCTTTCTTCAAGATGCTGGTGGCTCCTCCCTTTTAAAATACTATTAAACAAAATCTTCCAGATCTTAATCACTTTCTTTCCTCCGAACTTTCAAACTTCTACAAGAATACCATCTGTTCCTGGAAACTTCCCAGCAGACTGATTACACATCATGTTTTTTATCTCATCTCTTCCCTTTTTAAACTATTAACTGTTGACCCTCCTCTTCCTCTAATCTTGGCAAGACTTCCATAAGTACTTCCATTTGTGCTCTTTCTTGATTACCACATCCCTCTGCTTTGTACAAGTATTCATAAAATTTCCAAAATGTCTCTAATAACTCTACAGGACCTCTGGTTATTTTTATTTATTTATGTTTGCCACAGGCACCCCATGTTTGGCTACAACACTTTCTACTGTCTGTTGCCTGAGTCGCTAACCTAAAAGTTTTCATGCATTGGACTTATCATGAAAAATAGTTGCTTAACAGCATTTCTTTAAACACATGCACATTATCCAAATACTCCATTATTTTCTCTCTAGAACTTTGCAGTTGCTCCTCTTATTGTTCTGTGAGACTCCCCTTATTCTGCAATACTTTAACTTTTATCAGCCCCTCTAAATAATTCCTATTACTTCTTAACCATGCATTTTTTTTCTACCCTATTTTTAAGCTCAATTTTCATTGTATCCTAGCCACTAGTTATTCCTTCTGGGAAAAAATCTACCTTCCCTAAAAACTTGTGAATCATTTCCACTAGTTCCCATTTTAAAAGGTAGTTGGAAAAGCACCATTCTCTTATTTTTCTTAATTACTCTGCATTTTTATCTTAGTTTTTATTGGTACATGATCGGAAATAGTTACTGGATATGTGTCTAAGTTCAACTAAATGTACATGTACCTGTGAAATATAATTTTCATCCAGTCTAGCCCACTTATTGTACCTTGGGGAATAATTTGCAAATTCTGAATTTCTTCTACTGAATTCACGTCTTCCATATCAAATATTTTAATTTTTTAAAGAAATTTCTCTCTTTTGTTATATTTTCCCTTCTAGGTTTCCCAATACATCCTCATTACTGCTAATCAAATTTCAGTCTCTACCTCTAAGTAATATTACCTGCTGAAAGCTGATTATTTCTCCTAAAATTTTATTAAGCTCCATAGTAGCAGTTTTTGGTGGAATATAAATACACGCCAGCATAATCCTCCTCGCTTGTCAACAGACGCGTACTACCACAAATCTACTATTATTTTTTTTCTTTCCTCTTCTTTCACTATTAGAGGCCCTCTAGCAATCAGTATTATTACACCTTTTCCTTTGTCCCTGATATTCTGCTGATATTTTCATTGGTGGGCACAGCACAGTAGTTGAAATCCAGCAGTTCCATCTACTCAATAAATAACCACATCATTACAATTGATTATTTAGATAGTATGGGGAGCATTCTTAACTGAGGGCAAAGGTACAATAAAAAGCAGTTCAATGGAAAACAAAGTCTGAAATTATAAAATGTGAACAACAGATGGAAGCTTCCCCAGCACCCTTAATACTTCAATTCATTTAACAGAACTGTGTATAATTTAGTTTATTTAGTTTTATTTAACGGTAGCTAGTTCACTTTTTCTACTGGAACAAGTAGAAGCTTTAACTACCCATTCAAATGATCTGATAAAACTGTAAAAAAAAAAAACATGGACTAAAATGAAGAAAAGACTGAGCATGAGGATTCAAGAAGAGATGTTTCAAAAATAGTAGACTTAAGACAGAACACAGAGAAACACATAATTTTCTGTTATGGCGGGGAAATTGGCAGGAAGAAACTACACTAACCTTATGAAAGTACAAATAATCAACTGCACTAGTGTTCCACAACATATTTATTAATGAGATGGCACATTGTGTGTATACTCCTTAGTCCTGAGAAACTGGCCAAGACCTACACTAATAAATATTCAATCAAATCAACAGAAAGAGTTGTTCCAGACAAAACTGTGGCAGAAGAGAAAAGTATTAAAACACTGGGAGCAGCAGTTTGTAGAAAATGATTACTCACAACACACCAGGCAATAGACACACCAGGCACTAAACAAGCAAGTGTAACCCAGCAATCAGGGAATGTCAAGAAGTAGGTATAAGATTTAAGCTGCTGTATACAGCTGTCTTCAGCATATTTTTCCTTGAATTAGCAAAGATATTTTTGATGCAGAAGAGGCTAAGAACAAAATAAATTGTGTACTCAACAAAGAGAAGTTCTTCTGCTCATTTTTCTAATAAGCCCACAAAGAGACTTTGCTGGGGAAACCTTTAACAATGGAAAATGTTTGAGAGGCAGAAAAAAGTGTAGGTGCTGACTACTAGAATCAGGAGTACATTGGACAAACTACAGAATTCTTTTGGGATATAGATATGATCAAGAAAACCAGCAACACTGAGAAATTAGTGAGTAAATAGGACACTAAAACATTGATCCCATTGGATATAGGAACAAAGATATGAAAAATGGTTTTGCAAGAAGTCAGTCCAGGATTTAATCGACTGTGTTAAACTAGTAGGTAAACTGCAAAGCATACACCCCAATTTATGTCAAGTAATGTTTAGAAGGATAATAAATTAAATGAATTGTACATTGCATGTTATACTGTAAAGCAGTTCTGCATACTGTACAGTAGGGTATTCTAAATGTGTGGTGGTGAGACTCTTATCAGTGACTGCTGTATATGTTAAAGATATTAAAGCAAGAAAGGAATTCTTCTTTGTTGTAATGTATCCACTCTTTAGACTGTACAGGATAAAAAAGGCAGGAAAGAAAGAAGTAATAGCTAATATAATGTCACCTTGGGCTGCTGGGGTGGGGATGTAAAAATGCACTGATCTTATTATATGTAGAATTAAGATAATTTTCAATTTTTACAAAGGTGGATAATCTAGAGTAATGTTACTGATTTAAGCTAGACATTTTTTTAAAGAATACATTTGATAAAATAACTAAAGACGTAAGAAAAGTACAGTTTTGTACCTACCATAAATGTAGATGTTCGAAGATCCACATTGCTGCAGTCCTTACACTTGGGTAGTCCGCTGTCCTCGGTCGGCCCGAATATCAAAGTATTAGGCTGACGTCGGTCAAGGCACTTAAGACTGACATCAGGACGTCAGGGTATAAATGCGCATGACCGACGTCATATCCTCAGTCTTTTCTTGCCCCAGATGTCAGAAGACCCTAAACAGAAAGGTCAAAATACAACAAAAAACAACCAACCACCCCTGTACTAAGCATATGTACAATATATACAATATTTACAATATGTACAACCCAAACCACACAACCGCCTCTAACTACAGAGGGGAAGGAGGGAGAATTGGACTGCAGCAATGTGGATCTTCGAACATCTACATTTATGGTAGGTACAAAACTGTACTATGTTCTTCATCTCACATTGCTGCAGTCCTTACACTTGGGTAGAATCCCAAAGCAGAGATAAGGGAGGATGGCAAAACTATAAAGCAGTAGGAGCTGCCAAAATGCCCTGTAAAATTGCAGTGGCAAAACCAGCCCTTGATTTAGAGTAAAGTGGAAGGTGATAATGCTTAGAGAAAGTATGCACTGAACTCCAAGTAGCTGCCTCCAAAATATCTTTAGTTGCCACCCCCCTTAAAAAAGCTGTAGAAGTGGCAGTAGCCCTAGTGGAATGAGGCCTAATCCCAGCTGGAACCTCCTTGCCATGATGGGAATAACAGAAAGCAATACAAAACCCAATCCACTTAGAAATAGTTTGTTTTGACACAGGCTTGCCCTGAGAACCCAAAGCAAAAGAAACAAACAACTGCTGAGACTGCCTGAACCCTTTAGTTCTGTTCAAATAATATCTCAACTGCCTGTGTACATCCAAATTGTGCAAAATCTTTTCCCCTTTATTTTGGGGGTTTGCATAAAAAGTAGGCAAATGAATAGTTTGGTTTAAAGCCACACTAGAAACCACTTTAGGCATAAAGGAAGGATTAGTACGCAAAGATACCCTATCCTTATGGAAAATTAAGAAAGGCTCAACTGCCATAAGGGCCTGTAATTCAGAAACCCGTCTCGCAGAGGTAATGGCCAACAAAAAAGCAGTCTTCCATGATAAATATTTCAACTCAGCAGTAGCTGCAGGCTCAAAAGGTTGTAGAGTGAGTTTCTCCAACACAAAATTGAGATCCCAAGCAGGAGTCGGAGCTCTCCGTGGGGGTCTTATATTCTTTGCCCCTCTAAGGAATTGCTTAAACAAAGGATGAGAAAACAATGGTGGTACACAGTCATAGTGAGCAGAAATTGCTGCAGCATGAATCTTAATAGAAGAGAAGGACAAACCTTTGTCCAGTAACTCAGTAAGATATTGAAGAGCCACACTTAAATTAGGCTTAGAAACATCAAATTTCTTTGCTGCACTCCAAAATAAAAATCTCTTCCATTTATCTGCGTACACTTTCCTTGTACTAGGCCTTCTGGCCTCCAAAATAACATTCAAAACTTGCTGTGGCAGCTGAGACCCTCCAGGGTTTAAAACAGAATATGCCAGGCTGTCAAGTGAAGAGAGTGAAGTTTGACATTGAGTAAATGACTGTTCTCCTGAGACAGCAGGTGTGGAATCGAAGGCAAAGGCCATGGAGGCTCCCGTACCAGACTTCTCAGTAATGGGTACCAGTGCTGTCGAGGCCAATCTGGAGCTATTAAAATCATCTTTGGCTTGTCCTGTCTGACCTTCAGGAGTACCTTTGGGAGGAGAGGCAGAGGTGGAAAGGCATACACATGAAGATTGTTCCAGCTGAATGAAAGAGCATCCACTTTCCAAGCTGTGGGACGAAACCATTTGTGCAAAACTTTGGCAGCTGGTAGTTTAGTGGAGAAGCGAACAGATCTATGTCTGGAGTTCCCCAGGACACTGTCAATTTCTGAAATACATGAGGATCCAATTTCCACTCGTGGGGATCCATAATTTGCCTGCTCAACACATCTGCTAAGGAGTTCTGTGCTCCCGGCAGAAACCTTGCCTGAAGATTTAGTTGTAAACTGAGAGCAGTCTCCCACAAAATCATTGCTTGTCTGCATAAAGGATAAGAATGTCCCCCCCCTTGCTTGTTGATGTACCACATGACAGTTGTGTTGTCTGTTAGAATCAACACCTGCCCTGGAAGAAGTAAATCCTTGAAAGCTATTAATGCAAATTGGACTGCTAACATCTCCTTCAAGTTGATATGTAGATGTTGAAGTCTGGCAGGCCACGTGTCTTGTATCCACTTTCCATTTAGATGAGCTCCCCAAGCTTTGTCTGAGGCATCTGTCGTTAGAATCTGACTCGCCTCTGGCCGGGTCACAGAGAGTCCCTTGTTTAGGTGACATTCCTGAGTCCACCACAAAAATTCCTTTTGAATGCAAGGTATTATTTGAATGACAGTGTCCAAATCTTGGCAGTGCTGTGTCCATACATTTTTGAGATACCATTGCAGCTTCCTCATATGCAGTTTGGCATTGGGAAGCACCAGAATACAAGATGCCATGAACCCCAAGGCTTGAAGGACTGTCCTTGCAGTCAGCCTGGACTGATCAGACAATTGATGGAAGTAAAGAGAAAGATTCTTTTGTTTGTCCGGGGTCAAAAAAGCCATCTGGGATGCTGTATTCAGTCTCACACCCAGAAAGCACATGTCCTGAGAGGGTACTAGACTGGACTGTATTTCGTTCACAGAATACCCCAGGCATCTTAGCACTGCTATCACATATTGCAAATGATGAAGAAGTTCGTCCTTTCCTTGGGCCAGAATCAGGCAATCGTCCAAATAAGGATAGATCTGAATTCCTCTTAGCCTGAAGAAAGCTATCACTGGAGCCAGAACCTTCGTGAACACTCCCTGCGCAGAAGATAAGCCAAAGGGCAATGCAGAGAACTGATAATGTGAAGTCCCAGCTCGAAAACGCAGATACTTCCTGCAACTTAGCCTGATAGGAACATGAAGGTAAGCCTCCTTGAGATCCAAAGTCACCATCCAGTGATCCTTGCCCAGCAGAGGTAAAAGCTGTTGTAACGACAACATTTTGAACTTGGGAATGTCCAGATAAGTGTTGAGGATAGATAAATCCAAAATTGGTCTCCACGTGTTCCCCTTCTTTGGCACTAGGAACAGGCGAGAATAAAATCCTAGGCCCACTTCTGGTAGAGGGACCGGTGTATGGCCCCTATTTGGAGCAGCAGAGAAATTTGCTTGAGCCTCTAGTCTTTGCTGAGGAGGAACGTCCGCATGCCTTTGAAAGGAGGCAAGGTATGGAAATAAAACCTGTAACCTTGGTGTATGATATCCAATACCCATCTGTCCTGGGTAATCAAACTCCAATTTTCTCTGAAGAGTGCCAACCTTCCTCCCAAAGGTGCTGCCAGACAAGAAGGATCTGGCAGCTGAAAAGGTAGGTCATTGGGCCTGTTTACGAAAGGACTGGCCCCTGCCCTCACCTGAAGATTGTGCAGGAGAACTCCCTGTTCTAGGCCTGAAGGAGCTCTGAGCTCTGCCCCTACCACGTCTAGATCTACCCCTAGACTGTGACTCATAAGAAGGGTATGTCCACCCTTTAGCAGGCCAATTCCTACTAAACTTCGGTGGCTGGACTTGCAAAAAATCTTTAACAGTCTGCATAGACTTAGCCTTGTCTTCCATTTTCTTCAAGACTGACTCAACAGGTGAACCAAACAACACATCAGACTGTAAAGGAGCATCCAAAATCCTTGTCTTAACATGTTCAGATAAATTCTGATCCCTCAACCAGGCGTGCCTGCGAAGAACTGACCCAGTGGCAGCCACCCTAGACGAGGCCTGTACAGCATCAAAACCACATTGTAAAGAATGCTTACCCACCTGTTCAGAGACATGTACTAAATCTTGTAATTCCTTACACTCAATGCCTTCCGCCAGAGCATCTACCTTAGACTTCAGTTGAGAAAGTAGATAGTTCTGATATTTCAACATGTGGAACTGGCAATTCAAAGCCCTCATAGCCAAGGTGGAAGAAGTATAGACTTTCTTCCCCCATCTATCCAAAGCTCTGGCCTCTTTATCTGGAGGAACCGGATTTTTACAACAGAGGCCTTGACACCCTTAGGTCCCTGACTAACAGTTTCTGGGTCCGCCCTAGGACTCTTATAAAGATATTTATGAGCCTCAGGCACCCTATAATACCTATCCGGTTTAACAGGAGCAGGAGGCAAAGAATCAGGATTAAGTGAAGCCTCCGCAAACACATCTTCCACAACATCCAGAACAGGAGGTATAGCCAAAGGCCTATGCTGGGGTAAAAGCAAAAACTCCCTAAGCCTTTTCCTGGAATCAGAGAAGTCCTGACCTTCCCACTTAAAATGTTCCCTCATGGAATGAAGAGTCTCTGAAAAAGAAAAATCCTCTGGAGGAGAAGCAGAAGGGGTTGAATCGTCTGCATCAGAATCAGAATAAGGAGAATACTCCTGCAAGTCTTCAGCCGAAGACTCTGAAACATCTGAAGGCTGCTCAAAACTCCCCAACTCTGGTTCCACCCTAGGCCTCTTATCTGGAGGGGGCAAAGAACCTCTAATCAAAGCAATTAAATCTTCTGCCATTTTAAGCATGTGCTTCTTGGGCACAGAATCAGAAGAACTAGGAGTAACACCAACAGAAGCTAAACCTGGCCTGCCTCTGGGAGAAGCCTTAGAAACAGAAGGAGAGGGCCTAACCACCTTAGGAAGGGAGGGGAGTACAGTAACCTGAGAAGCCCCTTCAGCCTTACCTGCCTCCTGGGAGGCCACATCCTGCAATAACAAAGTCTCCCCCTGAGACTCCAGAGAAGCCTCCGGCGGAACCACCGGTTCCACTGACGCCTCTAAAGAACCGGCGTCCGGTACGGACGACTCTTCTTGTCTGGGTTTAGCTGCCTTGTCTTTGCGCTTCTTCGAAGAAGCGGGCGTCGGAGCGTCCGACGGCATCTTATAATTGCACCGCTTCCCAAAGACTAACCTGGCACAATCTAGCCTTCGCTTCATAGTGCGCTTATTGAATCTAGCACAAAAGCGACACCCTACAACGTCGTGCTCAGGCCCCAAACAAGGAATACACAAAGTATGATAATCTCTATGCGGTATCTGCTTCCCACAAGAAATACAGTTATTCACTTTTTCTGACATCCGGTAAACCACTGAGGCAAGAAAAAACTTAAATATTCCCAACGGGTACTTAGCCAACTTTGACTCGGTCTGAAACTCCGAATTCGAAAAATTTCAGAACGCCGAACGGCACTTGCAACGCTGCTTCTGCATCGGACCATGCGGCAAAAAAGACTGAGGATATGACGTCGGTCATGCGCATTTATACCCTGACGTCCTGATGTCAGTCTTAAGCGCCTTGACCGACGTCAGCCTAATACTTTGATATTCGGGCCGACCGAGGACAGCAGACTACCCAAGTGTAAGGACTGCAGCAATGTGAGATGAAGAACATCAGTAGTTCTATCTTGCATTTGCAAAGTCATTACCTATTTTTTTCCATAAGTAATTTTTTTTCCCAGTGGGAGACAGGTCTACAGGTATCAGCAATTAATCACAACAGGTTTGAACAGCACTTGCTATGTGAAATTTACAAAGAATGTTTTATGCATGTAAAGTTACTAGCTGTTTCTTCCACTACTATCTACTTTTATTTGGAGATGAGCAGTCTGCAGGTTCAGGCAACTAACTGTGAGAGGTCTGGACACTTAAGTGAATTACGCAAGGTACAGTGTAATTAATATATAAAGGTACACTGGCAAGCAATTCAGTAAAAATTAAATGAAGTATGAAACTGTGGGAAGTAAACAGATTATACAAGTAGTTCCCTCCCCAGCAACCTTAGTCCATTAATGCATTTAATATTTATTTAACTTGGTCAGTGCACTTCTTCTTAAGGCTAAACATTTATGTTTACTGAAAGCATATAAACTGTTTTTCACATCTGGGAAGAGAAAAAAACAAGTAGTAATCAGTGTGTGTGGGAAGACAGACTCTGTCATTCACTTTAACATGGGTAACCTTAATTTTAAAATAGGTAATACCAGTGGGTGCAGCTGTTGATTTGGGGCAACTGCTCCTCTCTGGAGGCGTCACCTTCATTTTATGAAAATGTACATAGTTTTGTGTGTTTGCTTTAAGTTAAAAGAAGACAGGGGTTCCGAAATTTTTTTTTTCTTTGTGTGTTTCTATTGAAGCAAAAAGTCTTGAAAATATAACCGGTTCAAAAGGCGATGAGAAAAAGCAACTATGTAAGAGATCAGCCTAACAAACAGTGTATGCAAACACGCTAAAGGCTAGAAATATACATTTAAAAGAGTTTTCATGTGTAATAGGTGGGAGCAATAGTTTTCTATCTTAATGGCTACTCTGTCCATATTACCATGGAATGTAGATAGTCTTATAGGTGCAAACATAAAGAAATATACTGAATTATATTAAGGGTAGGTGCAAACAGAGTTGCTGCAAGAGATAAATCTTGATAGCAATCAGCATGTGCATTTAACAAAAAAAAAGATTTTAGGGTAGACTTTCAGATTAATATCAGTGATTAAGGAAAAGGAAAATAATAATACTGACTGCTACATGGGCACCAATAGTGACAGCAGAGGGTAAAAGAGAGAATTATGGTAGACTTGTAGTAGTAAGCAATGACTGGCAGAGGACGACTGCGATGGCATGTATTTCCACCTAAAAAAGAAGTTATATAATCATCATAACTTTCCATCCGAGTAGTTGTACTTCGTCTTCAACCTGTGGGTTTCAAATCCATATTGGACCCGACACGGCCACATTTTCTAGCTATGGATCCGAGCTCCAGACTCCTTACCTTACCCATAATGCTCACTGTCTCCCTTCAGATCGAGTTTGCTGCCTAAAAGGTATCAGCTACCTGACACAATATCACCTTATCATAACAAGGATCTCCATTACACTCCTTGACCTGGATAGAGTCAAGGGCCAAACACTATACACAAGGTCAAAAACATAGCCTACATCCATGATAAGGTCAAGAGGAAGGGGGGGGGGAGGTTGAAGTCAAATGAAGTACAACTACTCAGATGGAATGTTATGGTGAATACATAACTTCTTTATCTGAAGTAGTTTACTTCATTTAATCTTCAACCTGTGGGACACAGCTACCATAAACTCCTGGGTGGCCCTCATGGAAGGATATACTGGGGCACTGCAGAACCAAAAGATGCTCTATTCCGAGACACAATATCCAACCTGTAATGAGAAATGAAGGTATGAGATCAGGACCAAGTAGCTGCCGAGCAAATAGCATCCAGAGACACCCTAGACCAGAAGGCAGCTGATGTAGCCATAGATCGGGTGGAATGTGCCTTCACATGTCCTGGCAAGGACCTACCTTTCACCTCATAGGCTTGTGCAATGCACAAGGAAATCCATCGAGCAACTGTTACCTTGGAAACTGGCTTGCCTAAAAAAGGTTTAGCATAAGACACGAATAACTGATCAGATTTGCGGAAGGGCTTTGTCCTATGTAAGAAAATCTCAGTTGCCTATGAACATCAAGCAGATGCAACTTGTATTCCCCTTTGTTTTGGACGTTGGGGAAGAAAACTGGTAAATTTATCGTTTGGTTAATACTGGCTTCTGAAGCCACCTTAGGAAGAAAGGATGGGTTAACACGCAATGACACTCTATCCTTGTGAAAGATCATGTGGGGCACCTTAATAGAAAGAGCTTGAAGCTCCAAAACTCTTCTGGCTGAGGTAATGGCCACCAGGAATGCAGTTTTCCATGTCATAAACTGAAGCTCAACCAATGCTGCTGGTTCAAAGGGTGCAGAAACCAATGCCTATAACACTAAGGTAAGATCCCATGGAGGCGTAGGGTCCTTAATTGGAGGTCTAAGTAGAAATGTCCCTTTAAGGAATGTTTTACATAGTTTGGAAGAGGCCAGGGAAGACAAATTAGAGATAGCTGCCAGCTGCACCTTAACTGTGGAAGAACTAGCAACCTGACGGAAGATGCTGGCCAAAAACTCTAAGACAGCTGAAAGAGGAGCCGTGAAAGGGTCCAAAGGTCGCTGATTAGCCCATATGGAAAAAGTCTCCATTTACTACAATACACCTTTCTGGTGGAGGATTTGTGAGCTGCCACCAAGATGGACTTTACGGGGGATGACAATCCGGGAGTCCTGATAATCATGGGAACTGAAGCAGCCAAGCCGTGAGCTTCAGACTATCCACATCTGTGTGAGGGATCACTGAGGGATGAGAAAGAAGATCCGGGACTGGATCCAATGTCCATGGAGGAACAACTAGGTGAGACTACAGTGAGGGGAACCAAACCTGGCGAGGCCAGAATGGGGCTATGAGGACAACTGTGCTCCCCAGCCTTCAAGCTTTCTGAAGAAACTTGGACATAAGCGGGAGTGGGGGATACGCATAGGAGACTGGAAGGCCAAGCATGGACCAGTGAGTCTCTGGGGGCTTCCCCCTCCAGGGGGGTTCAGAGCGAAAAACTCGCTGCATTTTGCATTGTAAGGAGATGTGAAGAAATCACAGCAAGGCTGACCCCACTTTCGAAAGATCTGTTCCACTACTGAAGGATTCAGAGGCCACTCTTAAGGCATCAGAATTGATCTGCTGAGCGTGTCCACTAGAATGTTGGACCACCCTGGAATGTGTGTTGCTTCTAGAAAGCGGCTGGTGGAGATCGTCCATTCCCAAACTCTCATGGCTTCTCGACAGAGGGGATAAGATCTGGTTCCCCCTTGTTTGTGGATGTACCAGACTACTGACATGTCTGTCTGAATGGCAATCGTCCCTAGTGGAAGATGGGCATGAAGTGCCTGCAACACCAAAAGAACCACCCTCATCTCTAGAACGTTGATATGCAACTCTATATCAGAGGGGGACCATGTACCTTGGACCGTCCTTCCCGAGCAGTGCCCCCCCATAGCTGGGAGGTGTCCGTGGTCACTATGGTGTTGGGAAAAACAGGGTGAAAGGAACGTCCTTTGAGGATATCCAGAGATTGAGTCCACCAGTGAAGGGAGTCCCTGCATGCCCTCAAGATTCTCACAGGAAAGGTGAGAGGAAGGTCCAACACGGACCACTGGACGGCAAGTGTCCATTTAAGAACTATCATATGCAGGCGAGTCAACGGCAGGAGATTGATTGCGACCACCATGGAACCCAACGCCCTGATCACTGCTGTGGCTGTGGGGACTTGGGCATGAAGAATTTGTAAGACATACATTCTTAAACTGCTTATCCTGTCCGAGGTGAGAAAAACTTAAATTTAAAGTGTGTCCAAATGTGCCCCAATAAAGTCCAGACTCTGAACCGGCTCTACAGAAGATTTGTTCAGGTTGATGGCAATACCCAGATTGTTTGCTAACTGGATGAAGTAATCCCTGGCCTGACGTAGTAGATGCTCTGAGGGGGCAGCAAAGAGCCAATTGTCCAGGTACGGGAAGACCTGAATACCCTGTTGCCTCAGGTGAGCCGCTACAACTGCCATCACTTTGGTAAACACCCTGGGGGCTGTGGTGAGACCAAAGGGGAGGGCTCTGAACTGGTAGTGAAACCTCCGAGAGCATCTGTCCATTTTGATGTGGTAGTACGCATCCTGGAGCTCAATCGAGCACATCCAGTTTGTGGCCTGCAGAAAAGGCAGGACTGATTAGGACCATGACCATCCAGAATTTTGTCTTGGTTACTGACAGGTTCAATGTGGATAGATCCAAGATTGGTCTGAGATCCCCCGCTTTCTTTGGCACTAAAAAGAACCTGGAGTAAACACCAGATCTGGACTGGCCTGTGGGGACCAGCTGGATGACTCATTTGTTCAGCAGCTTTCCTATTTCTAGTGATGCCTCCTCCGGTTGCGTGGTTGGAACGTCTGGGAAGAGTTTGTTTGGACAGGGATGTTCCCTGAATGGAACGAAATATCCTCTGGATATGATTCGCAACACCCAGTGATCTTTTATAATGGACTCCCAAGCCTTCGGGTGTAGTGACAGGCGACCCCTGACTGCCTCCAGAGATGAGCAGTTGGGCAACCCCCTCAGGGCTGCTGCCCGGTTCCCTCAAAAAGGGTTCTCAGGACCCGAAATTCCTAGGACCCCCTCTGCCTCTTGGGCGGCGTTTGTTCTGACCCCCTCTGACTCTGGGGGATGGAGATTCCTGAGCATCCTGGGAAAACGCCTGTGACTTCTGGAACCACATCTTTTTTGTTCCTCGCTGATTCCTAGAAAAGGATCTTTGAGGAGAGTAGAAGCAGATCCCGACGGCAGACAGTGTCTTTCCATCCTTCTCGCTCTGGACCAAAGTCTTTTTCACCGACTTCCCAAAGAGGGAAGAACCATCATAAGGGGTGTTGGTGAAAGATGCCTTGAAGTCCTCCAAAAATTGACACAACCGAAGCCAGGTGTGATGCTTGATAGCAACACCTGTCCCAGCTGCCCTCGCGGCTCCCTCCATAGCATGAGAGAGCAGTCACATGGATGTGTTGGCAACCGCTTTTAGAGTGGCCATTCGAGCGGAGAAGGTCTTCTTGTCCGTTGACATGGACTCTGGGTTAGATTCTGTGATCTCTTTCACTAGGTCTCTCTGGAGTCTAATGACATGTGCCATATAGTTCAGCGCCCTCACCGAGAAGGTCGCTGAAGCATATACTTGGTTCCCAAAATGGTCCATCGCTGTTGATTCTCGATCAGGGGGGTAGAATGTGGAGCTCTCCTGAGCGAGCTCCTTCTTGGTGGCAGTCACCACCATCATCACATCTACTGGGGATCCCTTGCTCCAACGCGTCCTGTCAGACGGGGGACTCAGCACTTTGTCGGGGTGCTTAGGGATGGGCTCTACGGTGTCTGGCTCCTTCCATGCCCTAGATGTTATTAAATCCACAAGTGGATCAGCAGGAAGGGACACCCAAGAGGTAGATGGCCCCAAGCCGAACGCCTCCAGGAATACAGACTCGTCCAAGGTCAGTTTGGGGGTTGACCACCCCACCGACGAAGAAGCTTCATGAGGTCTCCAAAGGAGACGTCCTCGGGGGGGGTGACCTTGGGGAACCTTCCCCTTCATCCAAGTCTGTGTCTTCTGTGAGGGGCTCCGGTGGACAGTCCAAGTGCCTCCACTTACACTTGCGTTTGTGGGGTACCTCCTCAGGGGGATTCTCCAAGGAGGACTCACAAACCTTTTGATGTTCCACCCGAACTTCCTGGGGCATCACAGTCATGGGCTGTCCCTGAGACAGCAAGATGGTCAGAACTGCACTCAGGACTGGGGGGGGGGGGTCTGGGCGGAGTCCGAGGACGAAATGGTCAGAGGCCTCAACACAGAGAGAACCCTCTCCACCACATCGAATGTAGAGGAGGCAAATTTCTTGGGACGTACTGGCGGGGCCCGACCCCTCTGACCCGATAGGGGAGTCTGAGCCAAACCTCCAGGAGCCGAGATGCCGAGAGGGATGCTCCACTCCAAAGCACTCAGAGCAGACAGAACCCCCTCGGATCTGACCCCCGAGGCTACAGCTCCGAGAGCCCGGATCCGATCTTGTTGGATCCGACAAGCTCAAGGCAATGACCGGCGTCGAGGTACATGGTATCATCGGCGCCAATCCCTCAATCCCAAGAGTCCTTGGATCCAAGAACTCCGAAACCACCGGTCAGCTTAGAGAAGTTATTGGTTGGAACAAAGGTTGTAAGGAGCCCCCTCCGGAGGGAGAGGGCGCCGGCAAGACCCCCATCTGGATCTGAATGCAGATGAATTTCCATCGTCTTGTCCATAACTTTGGCGAGAGCAGGAGTACACCACCAAAACTGGACAGGACAGCCGGTGGAGAGAAGTTCTGACTGGGGACCTACTAAAGTCTCCTCAGGCTCGGGGAAGAACCTGGGGGAGCAAATGCGAGGAGACCCAGGCCTAGTTGCTGGCCTGATTTTCGGTGGCGGAGCCGCCTCTGACAAGCTGTCGAAGGACCACTTGCGGGAACGGTCCTTCTTGGCCTTGTTCCCTTCCCTGGTCCTCTTGGTGAGAGTTTGAGACCCAGAGGCTGGGGAAGAGGAAGTAGAAGCAGCAGCCGCTGCTATCCCTGCTGGGGAGGAAGGGATGGTAGTCCCTGAAGAGGGGAGTAATCCCTTCAAAATTAGTTTGTCTCGCCTGTCCTTAAGTGCTCTGGGGTTGAAACCAGCACAAATATGACGGGGGACTTGAGGTGATGTGCACAAAGGCAAACCACACACAGAGTGTGGCCATCTGCTGGGGACAACTTATTGCCACACACTGTGCATTTTCTAAATCCTGCCTTAGGGGCTTCAACCATACCCACACAGGCCCAAAGGCGCACACGCACATACACGTGCTTGCTCTCTGATAAAAAGGAGAGAGAAAAGTTTTTTTTTTTTTTTGATATCCGAATGAGTAAAAGGATGTCAGAAAGAAAACAGACACAGTCAGAGAGAAAGAACCCAGAGAAAAGTTCACTTATGTGACCCAATAACTGGAGCTCAGAAACCATGCTTGTAACCTCTATGGCGGCAAACGAGATCTGAAGGGAGAAGGGAGACAGGGGGGGCATTATTGGTAAAGGGAGGAGTCTGGAGTTTGGATCCATAGCTAGAAAATGAGGCCGTATCAGAGCCGGTGTGGAATGGAAACCCACAGGTTGAAAGTCAAATGAAGTAAACTACTTCAGATCTGCTGTTATTGACTTAAGAGAATTTGCACACCATATTAAGCTCTCACCAGGGATTATTATTTATGGGTGGGGAGCAGAATAATAAGGATGTACTAGGGGGACCTAAAAGGCAAATTATAACAAAATAGGACGGCTTACTGAAGTAATACATAACAATATTTGGTGTGGTAGACGTGAATTCAGTAGTACACGCTCAAAGAATTCATATATTATGACACAAGGTACAATAAACTGTTGTAGACTGCATAGAAATTATATATCACAGGAGCATGTGTACTTAATTGAAAGCTCTGACACACGTTCAAATAGCCACTTCAGATCAAGCACCAATAAAGACCACGATAAAGATGCAAGGCAGTGAAGTAAAAACAAGACACTGGTGCTTTCCTGCTTATCAGTTAAAAAGCCAGAAATTTAAGGAACAGCTAGTGGAAATTACTTCAGATTTATTAGGCAAGACAGAAAATACTTAAGAGGGGGTAGCTGGTGAGAGGAATAAAATTAAAATTTAGTCTAAAAAGTAGTAGGAGAGAGAAAGAGCTGAGAAAAACTGCTGTTAAGCAACTATGTTTTGATAACTCCAGAGCACATAAACTTATAGCACAATGACTTCGACAATGGAAATTAGAAATGGATGCTGGCAAACTTAAGGAGCTTGAGAAGAGAAAAATAACCAGAGATCCTATAAAGGTATTAGGGATATTTTACACATTTTATGAAAATCTGTATAAAGCAGAAGAACGTGAAAACTAAGGAAAGACAAATGGAAATATTTATGGAAAACTTGATTATGCCAAGGTTAGAGGAAGATGAGGTTCAACAATTAATAGCGAAGATAGGAAAAGATGAGAACACAATGATATACAACAGAAAAGTCTACAGGAACAGATGATAGTCCTGTGGAAGTCTGGAAGTTGGTAAGAAAGAAAGTGATAAAGATGTGAAAGGTTTGGTTTAACATTTTAAACGGTGTTGGGGAGGGGGGAGTACATGCATCTTCAGAAAGAAAGCTGTGGTGGCTGTATTACCTGAAGAGGGTAAAGACCATCAAGACCCAGCTTAGTAATGATCCACTTCAATTTTAAAACATGATTATAAAGCATCTCTCAATAGTAGCTAAGAGAATGACAAACATATTGCCAAAATGTGGTTTTGTGAAGGGAAGGCATACGTCTGATAATTCAGAGGGAAACAGAGTGCAAGGAAAAGCCATTATTCTTGGTGGGTCTTGATTCAGACAAAGTAGTCAATTGAGTCAGATGGTACTTTATGAGTAGGGCAGTGACAGAATTTGCATTCCCTGACAGATTAATATGGTTAATTAGGAGGATATATGAAGGGTCAGAGACAATGTGAGATGGTTCCTTTCCAATAAGCTGTGTTTAACAGAGGAATCAAGCAGGGTGCCCTCTTCCTCCTTTCTTATTTGCTTTATATTTAGAGCCACTGAAAAAAGTAAATTAGAGACTCACAAATTTGATTATTCAAATGCATGCCAATCAAAAAAAGTTAGATTTACTTGCAGATATTCTTTTGTACTTGATAAATGCAGAAAAGGACAATTTGGTGGTGTGGAACATTTTGAGACAGTTTCAAGTCTTTTGGGATATAAAATACATATCCCAAGGCTACAGCAGTAAATTAGCCACCCACATATGAATTGGTTCAGCAATACCTATATTTATGTGGATATTGCAAAAATGAAGTGCTTGGATACATGGATTAAAAAAAGATTCTATTCTGGCAGCTAAAGATATGCAGGACAAGACTAAATAAAAGATAATACAAAAATTGAGAAGCTGGAAGCTCTGTATTATGGACAGTAAAATACAAATAATGAAAATATTCTAGTCTATTTAGTTTTATATATAGATCAGACATACTTTATCAACCAGAGGAAATGTTGTGGAGATAATCAAAAGAGATTTAATGGAATTTATTTGGGAGAGGAACAGGTCAAGAGTTAAGTGAGATAAGTTGATTCTCCCCACAGAACAAAGCAGTTTAGAATTATCTGATCTGAAGGGATACTTTACAGCTACGGAGTTAAGACTGGTATATGTAACACAAACAGAAGGTTATATATCATGGTGGAAAGGGTAGGTGATGAAACAGAGGGGGATGATAAATAAGGATAAAGTAGGACTTCGGATGCAGATCCTTCAGGAAAATAAAAACAACCATGCAGAATATCATAAAAAATGATAAAAGGACAAATTATTATTCCAGGGATAAAAAAACAAAGGGGGATACTCCGGGGTGACTCTCTGTCACCATTGTTCTTCTGCCTTGCCCTTAACCCATTAAGCTGTCTGCTTAACAGATTAGGTCATGGCTATAATTTGGCTCCCAGAAAGTAACAGTGTAAAGACTTCTCATCTTCTCTTTGTTGATGATTTAAAACTGTATAGATCATCAGATGAGGAACTGAAAACACAACTGCAAGCAGTCAAAACTTTTTCAGATGATCTAAGAATGTCATTTGGAAGAATGTGATATAAAAGACTTGAGTGAGAGGGAGTGCATGAATATTTGGGAATTGATGAAGGATCAACAAAACATGAACAAATGCAAATAACACTTAGTAAGGAATATTTTAGAAGACTTGAATTAATCCTGAAAACAGCACTGACATCTAGGAACAAAATTCAAGTTATAAACCAATTTGCTCTTCCTGTCCTAACTTACAGTTTTGGAGTGACTAACTGGCCCCAAAAGGTGTTTGGATAGATTAGACAGGAAAACAAGAAGGATGCTTCATGCTCAAATGATTTATAAAAATCAGTGCATACTAAGATTATATATTCCCCGTTCTGAAGGAAGTATAGGCCTTCTAGAAACTGATTATACGTAGAGATCTGCAGTTGTGGGACTGCATACATATCTGCTGACCTCACAAGACCCAAACATAATGAAAGTTTTGAAACATGGAGGAGAATAAATCTAAGATGACTTCCCTTCTAAGTCTAGCAGAAGTATATTGCCAAGTGGGGAATGGAAATCAAAACAGAAGTACATAAAAATCACAGAGAAACTGAATGTGTCAAAAAACAAAAGAAAAAGTATAATGTGAAGGATCAGAGGAGATGGCAAGAAATGTGGAAGATGCATAAATACAGCTGCAAGTATAGAAAACTCTTGAAACAACCTCATGTTGATCAGGATCGAATGTAAGAATGGTTAAGGAGAGGCGAATTCAAACCAAAAGACGAAAGGTTAATATTGGCGGGCCCAACATAGTGGCTTGCGTACAAGTTGGTTTACAAAGTCTAATGAACATGTGGAACAAAAAGACAAATGTAAGTTTTGTAAAACAGAACTGGAAACAGTCGCACAACTCATTGCTGGGTGTGAAATACTAATGGCAGGAGGACTGTATACGGAAAGGCATAATAATTTGGCAAGATTGTTGCACTGGGGAGTGTGCAAACAATATAATACTGAAGTAGTTGGAAAATACTGGAAAGACAAGCCACAAAGCATCATAGAAAATGATGAAGTCTAAATCACATGGGATCATCTATTACCAACAGCTCAAAAGACAGGTGCGAGACAACCTGATATAGTGATCCATGAAAAAAAGACAAAAGTAGCACTGATCACTGAAATCGTTACATCCAGTGACTACGGTGTCTTGCATACAGAGACAAAGTCATAAAATATCAGGATTTGCAGGCAGAAATGAAAACAATGTGAAAGAAAGATACCCAGACAGTTTTCCAATAGTAGCAGGAGAAATAGATCTTATAAAAAAGAATCTACAATCGTATTTAGATATGTTACCAATGCATACAACTCTGTACAGATTGCAGGAGGAGTCATTAGGGGCATATTGCGGGTGCTGCGAAGAGCACTTCTGGCAAAGATTGAAACAATACTAATTTCATGAACTTAAATCATACTTTGACATAGGAATGGGGTCCATTTCTGTAATGCTATTAGAAACCCAAAAGATCTGGCGAAATTAAAAGAGAAAATATTATATTCATAAAGTATCCGAAAGCATTCTAAGAAATAAGGAAACATGGAAATGTAGAGAAGAGATTTTACCAGTAGGGATGAAGGCAAACAGGGGTACAGAAAACTGACAGGAGGAGGCTGAACTTCAATGGAGAAAACTAGCAAAAGAACCAAAATAACTGCAGCAAATAACTACAGGGGATGGTAATAGAGTGGGAAGAAGCCAAAAAGAAGCCCGGATTGCCTTCCTTAACAACGACTGATAAAGTACAAGCAAATAGAAAAGGATAGGGAAGTGTAAAGTGAAAGACCAACTTTGGCAAAGTTTTAAGTCGAGTCTAGAACAGAAGCTGCTGTTAAAAACAGACAATTAGTGGGGCATACACAACAATGCATGACAACTATAATAATCAATCAGAAGCTAGAAAAGCCTAGAAAGAGAGAATGGAAGGGCAATTCACAAAGGAGCAATGTGAGTACACTTGTACGGCTCCCAAGCATGCAAACAAAGTAGGGAGGCTTAGAATTCCTGCTTGCAAGTGTTTGCATATGTATTTTACACCTCAAGCAAATTTCAGAGAATTATTACTCGGGTAAATAGCAAATCCTGGAGGTGTGATGGGAAAACTCACTTTTTTTGCAAGGGGGGTGAGTGGGCAAATTTTAAACTCCCTCCTACAGCGTGCTTCATCAGAGATGTTGTGGGAGTAAATGGTTGTAAATAAGGAAATTTTTCTTTTTCACCTATGATGTAGGATCTGAACTGCCTAGACACAGAAATATCTTACTAAGTTTAATGCTACTGGCTGCCAGAAAAAAAACAAAAAAACAATTAGAAAATGGTATTAGAAAATCGAAATCTATACCAACTGCAACTGAAGTACTGAATACTGTAAAGGAAACCAATGAACTGGAGATGGCATCTTTAAGGGAAAGAGTAAACTGCACAGAAAGAAATGAAATTTGTGAGAGCAACACATGCAGAATAATGCCCAGAAGGAGTAAGTTTTAAGGGAGTGCAGTAAACAAGCAACTTGTGTAACACTGGAGTGAGTGCCAATTGTTAAAAAGACTACATACACACAAAATGAAAACAATGAAAACTGTCACTATGGCCTGTTTGCATTTCTATTAATGTATGTACACCTAAGCTATTGTTTAAAATGGGATAACTTTGAAAAAGATGTTAAAGAAAGGTGCGTGTGTTAAGTGCTGGCATTTGCCTTTCAAAGGTTCGCTGCTTGCTCAAGTAGCTGTTGACGTCTTACAAATATTTAACATTTGGCTTATTTTAAGGGTAAACAGTAACTGTGTTTTTGATAAATTATGGTATGTAGCTAGTGGCAACATTATAAAGACAAGGAAATGAACACTGGCACTGGAGATGTATCGGGAGCCCCTCCTAGAAAATTGGTTTGCAAGTTACTCCCTGTCAAGTTTAGACCACAGTTGGTAAGACTGCTTTGAAAAGCACTAGCATCAATCTGAGGTTGATGAAATCCTGGGGATCCAGTGATTACACTTCTGATCTGCAGATGCACAGTGTGAAGTTTATCTGGCTGTGTGCAGGTGCTGGCTATTACTTGAGACAGTAATGTACATTTACCTTATGCTCTTAAGACCAAATCGTCCCTTGAGTATTATTTGGTTCCAGCTGTACAGATTTTAAGGACTGTACCAACACACAACTGGTGGCAGCAGTGAGAATCATGAGACTGCAGCTTCTATCTATCACATATGAGGTGACAGCAGTTCACCTCCCTACCTGCTTATAACATAAAACCTCTGGACTGGAAAATATAGAGCTTTAGAAGGGTGTGCATCTTCAGACTTGCAGATCAAACTTCTTCACATCTGGTCCTTTGACAGTACTAAGAAAAAAGCTGCCAAGAGTTTAAACTTAGTCATAAATTAAGGTAGAGGCCCACTACATACAGGGATAAAGCCCCAACTATGGGCTAAGTGATTCAAGTTCAATTAGCAGCTCAGGAACTTGAAGGACTGGCAGAGAAGATAGGTGCATCCATCCTAGATGGTGCAGGCTGGGAAGATCCATCTAGCCCTTGTGGAAGCTTGCAGTAGCATAGCAAGGATGCTGTAAAAGGGGTAGCTGACCCACACACAAAATGTTAGAAGGGCGCGATTCAGAGTTCCTGAGTTTTTTGCGTACTGAAATGCCAGTACAGAAATGCACTTTGTGCAGCAAGCCGATATCAGCTTCTTACAGTTTAAATTAAGTTTTTTTTTCAGGGGGGATGGTGAGGAGGCATGGCCACCCTCGGGCCCTGGGAAAGCGCATTCCTCATAGGCTGCAATTCATGACTCAGTCTGCCTACAAAATTAATGTCAGTTTGTGGGGGAAAGGGGCAGAGGATAACCAAATAAATACATAAAAGCCTTGTTATCAGTATATATAATAATACTGACTGCCATTTCTATTCCACTCTTCTCTCTGGTCACTAGCAGAAGCCTCATTAAAGAAGTAATACTGATAAAATGAACAGTATCACTGAGAAATCTCCCCTTCTCCTCACTTCCGTTTGGCATGATTTTCAAAAAAACAAAAAATTAAGGCTTTAAATTACCTGTCCAGGTGTGGGCAACCAGATGCTGCAACCTTTGTGACCTAAATAATACAAAGGTAATGAGAAAGATATGAGAAAGGACTCCACTCAGGGTGCAAGTCCAGATTGTAAGCAAACTTATTTTGCAGGCTGATAAAGGTGGTCTATCTTCCTGGGAACTGAAGGCCCTGAGTCAGGATTCCCTTGACTTGGAATTAAAGATCTCTAATGGAAGACTTCATGAGAGAGTTAAACCATGATTCAGTAAAGTGCATGCCCGAGGTAACCATGATAGGATTACTTGGAAAAAGAAAAGGAAATGAAGACCATTCCGAGGTGAAATTCAGCCCAGTCAATGCCTCCACTACCAAAGGGTACTCAAGGAGGGATAAAACAGATTGACATGAAAGGAAGGCTAGATTATTCTTGTCTCAAGGCAAGGAAGCCTCAAACTCTGACCTTGTAACAAACAAGATGCAAGATTAACTCTTCTTTTCAGTCATGCTTCTCAAACTCCTGTATTTTTCAAAAGAGACAAAAGCAGGGAATGAACATGAAGCTGTATGCTTGGTTGAAGTTGGAAAACGCTCTGTGTATGGTAATAAAAGTAATGAACACTAAAACTAGCATGTTGTTGGAAGGAGCCAACACTGCACACTGACCTTATCTTGAAAACTGAAACACCTTCTCAACAGCACTGCTATTTGCACCATTTCAGCTACCACTATTTGCTGTCAACAGACTTCTGAAGTCCAACAGCAACACTGAAAAAAGTCAATAGTCTGAAACTGGGCATGTGAAGACCTATAGGGACATTGCTGGAATGCAACAGCAAGCAGTCCACCTGTCACTGGTGGCAGGATGGATCTATCCACCCAATAAACAGCACCAGAAGACAGCTGTAAATGGGGTTGGGGCAGTAGAGCTAACTTCAATGGGCACCCAAGATTTCTTTCCGAAGTAGGTGTCTCCTTGCCCTCTTTTCCCTTAGGTTCAAAGGCTAAAATCTGGATGACAATCCCTCACTCGTAGAAGAAGGTCCAGGGAAAGAGGAGGAGGCCACTGCAGAAGTAGTCGACCTAGAAGAAGAAACATGCTTAGCAGCATCAAACCCCATGGATTCCTTAAGTTAGACCTTTCTGGTTATCTGGATGTGACCTCTGCCTAATCTTTACTCACAGCTTTTAAGTGTGAGCATAATAAACTAACAAAGCACAACAGTTTCTAAGAAACACTACAGCTGTGCGGCTTACAATGAGGACAAGTCCTAAACAAGTAATCAATTTACACCCTACATAACTTCTCTCTGAAATTTCCATAATTGTAGTACTACACAATACCTGTGATGTTGTAGCCTCCACTTTTCGTTTCTTCTTCTGGTTCTGTTTGTTGGTTTTAGGATAAACAACCAACTGCTCAAGCCACCTGATAGCAGAAAAACAATAAAGAAAATGATACAGTATACATGCTAGATCACCTACTAAAACTCTGCGTTGTGGTTGCATATCATGAATTTTATCATCCATTTAATTTATTAAATCCAAAGTTCAACTATATTTACAGCAGTGATACTGAAAAAACAGAAAACCTAAGATAGAGAACTGTAAGTTCAAATACTGAAGTAAAATGAAATAAAAATTTTATGACACTTCCATCCATATATATTTTTTTCTTAAAATGTTCCAATTCTGCAAGTCAAACTGCAGAGTTGCATTTCTTGAGGGGAGGAATGAATGAAAACATTCATAAATGAGTTAACCTCATACCACAAAGGAATGAAGTGCAAAGCTGAATTAGGATAGCAATACCAAGAATCAGGTAAGTCTCAAAACCTACAGAATAAACTTTAACAAATCAGTTCCCCATGAAAAGTTGATGTAAACAACATGTCTGTAACAAACTCTGAGATCTCCACATCACTCTGCATTAATGTCAGAAAATTGACTATCAACTACTTGTCGCACATGACAACACTGAAGAGCTGACAAACCATGTTGGACAGCAAGTCCTTCCATTGCAAAGAATATGCTTTCTACCATGTTAAATGCAAAGGTTTAACAGCACATGACCTGTCACAAAGTAGTGAGGGGACATATATTGACTTAATCTTTGTTTTAGCAAGCTGGGACCCAATAAATCCACCTGCCTTTTTTCAATGGGTTAGCCTCGTTAATTGACTTGTTCAGGATGCATGGAGATGCATAAAACCCAGTTCTAAACTATACAGTTTGCTGCTTTATGTCACACTACTACACTGTACTGCTCTTTTCCTCCCTGGAAAGAATGTTTGCTATTCTAACTTTAGGTGATTGAAAAGAAGTCGACAGCTGTGCACCAGGCTGGGGTGATGCAGTAAAAGAGACCTCCCACAAAAAATAAATGAGAGAGAGAGATATCTCCATACACAAAACCTGTGTCAAGTAGAAGAGGTGGACCTGAAATCATTAAGCAAAGACTATCTGTTGGACAGGGGCTGCTACATAAAATCCAGTTTCAGTATCTGTGTTTGCTTTTTCATCCAAAAACTATCTGCTCTGATTCAGATTTATCAGTATCCAGAAGGGGTATGATCTTTCATGAAACATGTTTTGGCTAGGTTTGCTCAGTGGTTGAAGCAAGCCAAGCCACTTTTACTACTCTGCTTTCATCACAAAGAACATTACAAAACGGATCAAGTCAAACAAGTAAATATTTCATAAACATCAGGAAAAACAGCTATGTGGACAAAACCATGTTTCAATATGTAGATAAAAATATACTAATTTAAATACAAAAATAATGTAACAGTGAAACAAAAGAACAATTCACAGAGTTAAAGCATCAAAAAGTCAGTATGTTAAAATCACAACAAAACCTTTACATTTCAAATAAAAATGTTGCCTCTACAATGAAGCACATTATATTGTACACCTTTTGCTATCAATATCAAACTCTTAACAGTAACAATATAGTAAGAAGTAAGTGGAGAAGTGCATAGGCAGCCAGATGTAGTGATACAAATTATATTCTGACATGGTGGTGCAGCAGTTAGTGTTGTTGCCTTACAGCAAGAGGTTCTCCGGTTCGATTGTCATCTGGGGTGCCTTGTGTGTGGAGTCTGCATGTCCTCCCTGTGGTCACATGGATTTCCTCCGGGTGCTCGGTTTCCTCCCACAGTGCAAAGACATGCAGTAGGTGGACTGGACACACTAAATTGGCCAGAGGTGCGACTGTGTGTGTGTGTAAGTGACATGGATGAACTACCATGGCAGGGCTAGCCACCTAGTGGTGTAAACCTTGGCTCAAGATGACTGCCACTGTTGAAGTGACACCCTGACCCCATATGCAAAATGGAAAAAAAGGGATGAGGATGGATGGATGAATAGACAGATGCATATTGTAATCAAAACAAATTTGAATACATACATATATATATATATATATGGGTCTACTTCTTTTGACCTAACTTTAATTTGCCTGACACTCATTTGCCTGACCCCATTTGACTGAAATTTCATTTGCCTGACACTTCATTTGCCCGACACTTCATTTGTCTGACAGGTATTATTAGCAAGAAAATGGAATATGCCCCCTTCCCCACTGGAGTGCGATCCTGGAGTTAGAATATATAGATGGGGGGGGGGGTGATATTGTTAACTTTTGATGTAATATTGCTTAGTACAAGAAAAGTAAGTGGGGGGGGCTTCGCCCCCCCCCCCCAACTATATATTCTAACTCCAGGGTCGCACTACAGTGGGGAAGGGGGCATATTCCATTTTCTTGCTAATAATACCTGTCAGTCAAAGGTCAAAAGAAGTAGACCCATATATATATATATATATATATATATATATATATATATATATATATATATATATATATAAAGGAAATAAACTACTGTACAGTCTGCCCAGTTTAAGTAATAGTTCCCCTTCTCTGGGACAAACTTCTTCTCCAGATCAAATAATGTGACATACTGTCATCCTTTAGGAAGGAATTACACAATTGGAGTGGTAATTCATTCATAAATTCACCCCAGTACGACTGGCCTATCGCTCACTGAAAAAAGAAGTAAGATCTTCACTGGCAAGGTATAAACAGCCACGTGGCCCAGTTGCCTTCTATTAAGCTATGATTAAGTCTTCACCCAAAACACTTCCAAGATAACTGAGAATGTTATTACGATACACAAGAATGACCCATGTAAGCTATAAGCCAGGAAAAGATATGCATTTTTCAGATAATTGCAGAGTAAGAGATCAAAGAACATAAATAACTGCTACCTAAACACTTGAGAGGTACAGCAGTCTACCCAAACTACAGACAACACTCTAAATATTACTGCAGGAATACTTTGTAAGAAAACATGTAGCTCTCTACATTTAGCCCTCTCATACTTGACATGCAGTCTAACATTCCTAACTGCTTGTTCATATTTTGAAGTAATGTCTGTTATCTGACCTTTCCACTGTAGTATTCATCAGAACTCAATTTTCCACAACCTGTAGGTTTCATGCACCTTTATTATACCAAAGGGGGCATCATTCTGCACTTCTTAACATTAAATAATTACTGCAAAATCTCTACTCACCTTATTAAGTTTAAGTATGACTAGAAATTACCTGGGGAACCCTATTAATCCTCTCACTGTGCATCATTCCTCCAGCTGCAGATGTAGCTGCAACTACTTAGGTCTTTCTACTCTGCCTGTTACCAACTCAAAAAAAAAAAGACTCACTCCAACAGCCCCAAAATATATTTTGTGTGAAGATATTAAAGCTCAGACACATCACACCTACTGAACAAAGCTCTATCCACTTAAGAAGATCTCAAAGAAAGTAGTTGTATACACTTACCATAAATGTAGATGTTCGAGTGTATTCACTGCTGCAGTCATCACACACGGGTTATCTGCCTGCAGGTAGCCCTCAGTCGGCCCGAATACCAGAGTCTTGGGATTTCTGCGTCGGATGTTGTCTCCTCTTCCATGACGTCAGGTCGTCGTCAGGGGTATAAAACATGCAGCTGACGCCATTACATCAGTTTTTCTTGCCCCAGATGTCAGGAGCCCCCAAAACAGGAAGCAATTACATGGTGTGGAACACCTCCAGTAAAAAGTAAATATCATTGCCATACGATATGGCCAAAAACAGGATAAGTAGAGAGTATAGAAAAGTCAGGGGGCTGGAGGGAGGGTAACCAGGACTGCAACAGTGAATACACTTGAACATCTACATCTATGGTAAGTGTACACAACTGTACTATGTTCTTCATGTTTCACAGTTACAGTCATCACACTTGGGTGGATTCCCAAAGCTGAGGAAGGGTGAAGGCAGTCAAGAAGTATTAGGGCTGGCTAGCAGGTCTTGTAAGACTGCTGTGGCAAATCCAGTTCTGGATTTAGAAAAGATAGGTAAGTGGTAATGCTTGGTGAAGGTGTGTACAGAACTCCAGGTTGCAGCTGCCAGGATGTCCCTGGTAGGGAACTCCCCTGAGAAATGCTGTAGAGGTTGAGGTAGCCCTAGTGGGATGAGTTCTGATCCCATGTGGGGGAGATTTTCCATGGTGTTTGTAGCAGAAATGGATGCAATGTGCTATCCATTTGGAAATGGTTTGCTTTGAAATGGCATTGCCCTCTGCCCCTGTAGCAAAGCTGACTAGCAGCTGGTCAGATTTTCCGAAAGGTTTAGTCCTGTCAAAGTAGAACTTGAGCTGTCTGTGCACATCCAAGGAGTGCAGGATCCTTTCCCCATTATTCTGAGGATTAGGGAAAAAGGTTGGTAAATGGATGGATTGGTTTAAAACCACACTGGATACCACCTTGGGCATAAATGATGGGTAGTCCTGAGGGAAACCCGGTCAGCATGGAAAATAATGAAGAGTTCAACAGCCATAAGGGCCTGTAACTCAGACACTCATCTTGCTGAGTAATACCTAGAACTAAGGCTGTTTTCCAAGAGAGGAATTCTAACTTTGCTGAAGCACAAGTTCAAAGGGGGGGGGGGTGTGAGCTTCTCCAGTACAAAGTTAAGGTCCCAGGTCGGGATGGGAGCTCTCCTAGGGGGCTGTAAATTGTTAGCTCCTCTCAGGAACGGTTTGATGAGATGGTGAGAAAAGAGAGGAGGCTCAGTATTATAATGAGCTGAGATGGCAGAGGCATGAATCTTAATGGATGAGAAGGATAGGCCTCTGTGGAGCAGCTCTGCTAGGTAATCAAGGATTTGATATAAGTTGGGCACAGATATGTCCTTTCCTTGAGACTTACTCCAAGAACAATATCTTTTCCACTTTTCAGCATAGGATTTCCTAGTACTAGGCCTTCTGACCTCAAGGATGACATCCAGCACCTGTTTGCTGAGGGATGCTGGTGGTGCATTTAGGGAATAAGCCAGGCTGCAAAGTTTAGGGTTTGCAGCTGTGGATACAAAATCTGTCCCTCCTGCTAAGAGAGCAGGGAAGGTGTGTGATGTAGGTGCCAGGATAGCACTGCTGTCAGTCTGCGTAGCAGTAGGTACCAGTGCTGGTGTGGCCAGTCTGGTGCAATAAGGACTGCCCTTGGCCTGTCCGGTTTGATCTTGAGTAGTACATTTGAGAGGAGGGGCAGAGGAGGAAAGGCATAAATTGAGAGGTTTTCCCATGTAAAGGATAGGGCGTCCACCTTCCAGGCTCTGCTGTGAGGGCTCTTGGTGCAAAATTTGCTCAATAGGTGGCTTTGGGGGGAAGCAAAAAGGTCCACCTCCGGGGGTTCCCCACCTCTGGGTTAGAAGTTTGAATGAGTTGGGGTCCAGTTTCCACTCGTGAGGGCCCGGTAGATTTCTGCTTAAGTCACCTGCCAGTGAATTTTGCTTGCCTGGCAGGAATTGAGCTTGTAGGAGCACTTGGATGCTCAAGGCTGAGTTCCACAGAGCCATGGCTAACCTGCACAGTGGGTAAGAATGAGTGTTGCCTGCTTGTTTATGTACCGCATAACTGTGGTGTTGTCTGTCTTTATCAGGAGCTGTCCTGGAAGGATAAGGTATTTGAAGACTGTCAGAGCATTCTGTACAGCTAGCATCTCTTTTTGACTGATATGCAGGGGAATTTGTTCTGGGCTCCATTTACCTTGAATGCATTTTCCTGCCATGTGAGCCCCCCATGCATAGTCTGATGCGTCTGTTGTCAGGGTTTGGGCGGCGAGGGATTGAGTGAAAGGAAGTCCCTTGTTGTGGTTGCATGCCTCTGCCCACAAAAGGAACTCTGCCCTTAGACAAGGTATGATAGGAATCACTGTTTCCAGGTCCTGAGAATGTTGACACCAGAGACTTTTTAAGTACCACTGAAGGTTCCCCATATGCAGTCTTGCATATGGAATTATCAGAATGCCTGAGGCCATGAACCCTAGGGCTTGCAGTATTTTCCTAGCCATTAGTTTGAAATAGTTTGTCAAATGGACCTGCTTTTCTGGAGTGAGGAATGCCATCTGGGAAGCTGCGTTCAAGTCTGCTCCCAGGAACACAATTTGTTGGCTGGGCACCAGCTGTGATTTCTTTTCATTGATGGGTATAGCCCAGTGAAGTTAGAAGTCCTTTTACAAATGCCAAGTGCTGAAGTAGCAATTCCTGACTGTCCGCCTGAATCAGGCAATCGTCCAAGTATGGGTAGATTTGAATATTTCTCTGCCTACAGTATGCAATGGCTGGAGCCAGGCATTTTGTGAATACTCTGGGCGCAGTTAAGCCAAAGCGAAGTGCAGAGAACTGATAGTGCATAGAGCCTGTCCTGAAATGTAGATATTTCCTGCAAGACTCCCTTATGGGGATGTGCAGATAAGCTTCTTTTAAGTCTAGGGTGACTAAACCAGGCATCTTTGGCTAGCATAGGAAGAAGCTGTTGAAGTGTAAACATTTTGAATTTGGGGACCACAAGAAAGGTGTTGAGAATTGATAGATCCAGGATAGGGCGCAGAGAGCCCTCTTTTCTGGGCGGCAAGGTCAGTCTGGAGTAGAAACCCTGTCCCCTTTCTTCTACTGAACAGGTTGAATAGCCCTGATATGGAGAAGGGAAAGTACTTGCTTTTGAGCCTCTTCCCACTGGTTTGGAGGAAGGTCTGGCAACCCGCTTGGAGATGGCAGTGAGTGGAAGTAGAATCTGTATCCCTGGGATACAATGTTTAGAACCCATCGGTCCTGAGTAATGGACATCTAGCTTTTTGCATGAAGGGCAAGTTTTCCTTCTAAGAGCGCAAATACTTGGGCATGGCTGGGAAGGATAATTGGAAAGTCATTATGAACTTTTTCCATATGGGGGTGGCTTTCCACTCCCTGGTTTTGAGGTGGAAGCACTCCATTGTTTAGATCTCTGCATACCCTGAGACTGTAGTCTTGGTGGTCTGTTTCCCCTCCCTTTGGACTGAGAAGGCCTGAGAGGGACTGGAAAGGATCAGTTTTTTGAAGGCTAATGCCTACTGAATCTAGGTGGCTGCACCTGTAAGAAACCTTTGACGGTTTGCATAGATTTAGCTTTTTCTTCCATCTTTTTTAGAACTTCTTCTGCTTTTGTGCCAAACAGCTCCTGATTTAATGGAGCATCTAGTAGTTTTGCTTTAACATGGTCAGGCAAGACTTGTTCCTTTATCCAAGCATGCCTTCTCAGTACAGACCCAGTGACAGCAGCCCTGCAAGATGCTTCTAAGGCATCAAACTCACACTGGAAAGTATGTTTACTAACTTGGTTTGCAGAATGCATTAACTCTTGTAAATCTTTATTTTCTGCACAATCTGGAAATAACACCATTTTTTCTTTAATTAGTTCCATAATATGTTGCTGGTACTTCAACATGTGAAACTGGCAATTCAAGGCAATGACGGCAAGAGTTGCAGAGGTATATACCTTCTTACCCCATCTATCTAAAGCTCTAGAATCCCTGTCTGAAGGGGTACGGTTTTTGGCTGTAGTGGCATTAATGCCTTTGGGTCCCTGGGAAATGGTTTCTGGATCCGGAGTAGGATTCTCAAAGATAAATTTGTGAGAGTCGGGTACTCTGTAGTACCTGTCAGGTTTTCTAGGAGCTGGTGGCAAGGTGTGAGGAGTAAGACTGGACTCCAAGAAGACATCATCCACAATATCCAGGACAGGGGGTATAGCTAGAGGCCTGTGCTGAGGCAAATCTAAAAATTCCCTGAGTCTCTTTTTGGAGTGAGGACAGTCCTGGCATTCCCAGTGGAAATGCTCTCAAGGTATGCAAGGTTTCACCAAAAGAAAAATCCTCTGGAGGGGAAGTAGAGGGAATGGATTTCTCTGCATACGAGTCCTCATAGGTAGATAAGGGTATGTCCTGGTCATCAGAAGGGTCAGAGTCATCAGACTCCTGGTCTGTAGAATCAGAAGGAAATTCAATTCTTTGTCTTTTGGCAGGGGAAGGCTGGCTTCCCCTAATTAGAGTAATAAGGTCTTCAGCCATTCTAAACATTTGTTTTTGTGGCATGGGAGCTTGAGCATACACTTTAGACGTCGGTTTTCCAGTTGTAGTGCGAACTCTGGGCCTGAGAAACTCGGTAGTTTTAGTTGGAAATGAAGTTGTCGGTTTAATATGAATATCAGTACGTCGGAATACACATTCAGAAGCCGGTGCCTACACAGCGGCTCCGGACCTATCCAAGGTAGAGAAATCCGTAAGTTCCATGGTCGAAGAAGCATCTTGCAGGCATACCGGACTCCGAATGGGTCTCAGCAGAGGCCTGCGAATCTGTAGAAGTGGGCATTAGGGGCTGCAAAGGCACCTCACTGAGTACCGGCAGACTGGCGACTAGCTTAGCAGAAGCGTTGTTGGCAATTTTTGACCTATGCGGTCTGTCTTTGTGCTTTTTCAGAACATCAGCAGTCTGATGGCTTACAGAAGCCAATACGGAGAACGAGAGCAAAAGAATTTAGCTACAAGGCACAAAACTGACAGCGGGGGATGTTGTGGTCTGGGCCTAAAGAGGTGACGCAGTAAGAATGAAAATCTCTGGGAGGCATTTGCTTTCCACAGCCAAGACAACTGTTAATTTTTTCTGACATCGGTTAGAGCAAGAAAAAAGAATCCCCAACAGGGTACTTAAGCTTTAGAAGACTTCCGGTCTGAAACTCGAAAAAAGGAAAATTTCAGATAGCAGCCAACCGGCAATCGCAAACTGCTTCTGCTTCAGGCTCCTTCTCGGCAAGAAAGACTGATGTAATGGCGTTGGCTGCATGTTTTATAACCCTGACGTCATGCAAGAGACGACAGCATCCGACGCAGAAATCCCAAGACTCTTGTATTCGGGCCGACTGAGGGCACCTGCAGGCAGATTAACCCAAGTGTGATGACTGCAACAGTGAAACACGAAGAACATCTAGATATGATCAGTGCACTTCTTGTGAACTATAATGGTATACACTGAGGAAACCTACTTTTTTTAAATCAAGAACCCCCATCACTATGTTCCCCATAACTTTTCCAACATGGATGAGAGTCTAAACTAGCTAGTAATTATCTGCTTTCTTTCTGACCACCACTTTTTTTTTTTTACAGGAGTTCCAAAACTGCTGTTCTCTAGCCCATGGGAACTTGTACCAGATCTCAGAGAAGTACTGCACAGTTCTGCTATGAACTACTCTATTAAACCAATCTACCTAAATACTCAATGTGGCTAAATATCTGGTCCCAAACTCGTCATTAGTTTTTTTTTAAGTCACATATGATCTTTCCCACTTTAGTAATCTCATCAGTCAATTTCTTACCCACATACCCTGTCAAACAGACACTCTACCACCAGTAAACAGAGAAAAAGATTAACTTATTAAACATCTATGGCTGTCCACCAGGCTAGTTATAATTTCTTTCCATCCTGGGTATTTGCTCATCATATTCCATTTTCTTCAATTTCTAACAATTTCATCATCTTGAAAGCAAACATCTCATTCCACCTTGTCCATTTTTATATGACTGTTCTGAATCAGTTTGGCTGTCTCTCATTCCAATGCTTTGTTTTCTTTCTCAGCTGCACCATCATGTTAAGCAGTATACTTTCATTGACAAAGTTTTATCATACGTTCACTTCAGTAAACTGTTTCCACCCATATGTTTTGTGCCTCAGAAATAACAGCTGAAGTGTTAGGTGGACTACTTACTGTAGACAGATCACAAGAAGAAAACAATCCAGTTGTCAAAAGTCCAACAGACTGCTGCTGCCAGAAGCAGGGTCTACAGAGATGTAGATGTTACATTCCTATTACACAGCATGGTAATAGTGAGGCCTCACTGGAATACTATGTTCAGTTCCTGGAAGAGGCATATGAAATTGGTTGGGACAGTACAAATGAAGGTTACCATGACATTCGGGAAAGAAGAAAACAAAACTAGAGAGAGAAAAGTACTCATAGCTTGGTAGAAACAAACATGTTATTAAATTACTAAACTGGAAGACACTAGAAATAATTTAAAATGAAAACAATTGTAGCCCAAAACCTAAAGTGCTCATCAACTCCGCTATACTCCTAATTTGGAATGTATTTTTTTATAGATTTCAACGGTATTGCAAGGCCATTAAATCTTAAGACCACTCACAACTTGCCAGTACCCTCCCTCTTGCCATACTTTCTTTCTCCAGGTGGACCATACCAAGCAATTCTGGAGAGCACTTGTGGATACTTATCCAGTCATCCAGGATATGCTTAAAGGAAGAGAGCCTGTTGCACTGTTTTAAGACGCAGGGGAAGTTTATTCCAGAAGTCTGGAAGAAGCTGAGTTATAAATCTATACCTCCACCATGCTTTATTTAACGGTTGGTAAAGATTTGGGTCTCTGGTTTTGGTACTCGTGGTGCTCATGCTCATCACCAAGATGAGATGTTCATGTAATTAGCATATTCTACTTTCCTACTTATGTCTTCATTCTTTCTTCCTAAGCTGAAATACTGCACTACTTTGTATTTACACCGTGTAAATCTTCACTTTTCTCCAGCCAACTATCTAAAATAAATTGTCTTTTCTCTTTATTTCTCTCTTTCCTTTGTAAACATACCTAACCAACTTATCCACTACTCCCTTACATTATCCTTAACAAGGAGGTAACACAATGGAGTGCAAAGCACTTATCCCTTACCTCATATAAAAAGTACAGCTGTGTACACTTACCATAAATGTAGGTATTTGAGTGTATTCACTGTTGCAGCCATTATAGGTTCATAGGTAGGTACTAGGCTATCGGCCCAAGGGCCTATGTAAGCCTAGCCAACAAGGTTCCCTGGCTTACACCACCCAAGAAAGTTATTTCCTATGCCACTGTCGAGCAGAGACACAGAAGTGATCCCCGGGGTATATTTCCTATTTCCCATCCACTCATCAAGATTTTTCTTGAAGAGTGCTAATGAAGAACTTTGCTTGACATAGATGGGTAGCCTGTTCCAGAGTATAGGAAGTCTCTGGGACAGAACTCTATCCCTCCAGCATGTTACATTTGGGTTATCTGCTTGCAGTAGCCCTCATTCGGCCTGATTAACAAAGTCTTGGTTCCTGCATCAGCTGCTGTCCCTTCTTCCATGGCGTCAGAGCGTCAGGGGTATAAAACATGCAGCTGACGCCATTACATCAGTTTTTCTTGCCTCAGATGTCAGGTGCCCCCCTAATGGGAAGGAATCAAATCTATAAATACAAGGATATACCTCCAACAAAAAAGCAAATACACCAAAAAGCTTTTAGAGCATAGTAAGTGAGAGTAGAGGTATAGCCAAAAGAAGAAAGGGGGCTGGAGGGAGGGTAACCAGGACTGCAACAGTGAATACACTCGAACATCTACATTTATGGTAAGTGTACACAACTGTACTATGTTATTTGTGTTTCACTGTTGTAGTCATTACATTTGGGTAGATTCCCCAAAGTTACGGCTGGAAGGAGGAATTTAAATAGAATGAGGACCAGCTATAAGGCCCCGCAAGACTGCAGTGGCAAAACCAGCTCTGAATTTAGACAAAAACTGGCAAATGATAATGCTTGGTGAAAGTATGTACAAAACTCCAGGTAGCAGCTGCTAGGATGTCCCTAGTAGGGACACCCCTGAGAAAGGCTGTAGAGGTAGATGCAGCCCTGGTTGAATGAGGTCTGATGCCCTGTGGGACAGGTTTTCCATGGTGCTTATAGGAGAAATGAATGCAGTGGCCTATCCATTTTGAAATGGTTTGTTTTGAAATAGCTTTCCCCTCTGTCCATGCAGGAAATGCCACCAGCAGTTGTTCAGATTTCCTTTGAGGTTTAGTCCTGTCCAAGTAGAATCTAAGCTGTCTGTGCACATCTAAATAGTGTAGTATCCGTTCCCCTTTGTTCTGTGGATTAGGAAAGAAGGTAGGCAAATGAATGGACTGATTAAGAGCCACACTGGATACCACCTTGGGTATGAAGGAGGGATTGGTTCTGAGGGACACACTGTCCGCATGAAAGATGATGAAAGGTTCCACTGTCATAAGGGTCTGTAATTCAGATACCCTTCTTGCAGAAGTGATTACTAAAAGGAAAGCTGTTTTCCAGGAAAGGAATTTTAAATCTACAGTAGCAGCTTGCCCAAAAGGAGAAAGAGTGAGTTTCTACAAAACGAAATTAAGATCCCAGGCTGGAGTTGGAGCTCTACTGGGTGGCCTTAAATTTTTGGCCCCTCTGAGGAACTGCTTGAGCAGTGGGTGAGAGAAGAGGGGAGGCTCTGTGCTATAATGAGCTGAAATGGCTGAGGCATTAATTTTGATGGAGGAAAAAGACAAGCCCTTATGAAGCTTCTCAGTCAAGTATTGTAGAATCTGAGGTAAATTGGGCACTGCTGCGCTCATTCCTTGAGATTGGTTCCAGGCACAGAATCTTTTCCATTTTGCAGCATAAGATTTTCTAGTACTCCTTGCCTCTAAAATGATATCCATCACTGATTTACTGAGGGATGGTAAAGGAGAGAGTAGGTAATTAGCCAGGCTGCTAGATTCAGGGTTTGCAGCTGAGGGTGCAGAATCTGGTTCTCCTGCTGAGACAACAAGGAAGGAGTCTGAGGCAGGTGCCATGGAGCCAAGCGTGACACACTGCGCAAGAGTGGGTACCAGTGTTGGCGAAGCCAGTGTGGTGCAATTAAAATTGTCCTTGGCCTGTCCTGTTTGATCTTTAGTAGTACCTTGGAGAGCAGAGGCAGAGGAGGGAGCATCCACTTTCCAAGCTAGTTTGTGGGGAATCCTTGTGCAAAATTTATCCAGTTGAAGGTTCTGGGGGGAGGCAAACAGGTCCATATCTGGGCTCCCCCATTTACTTATCAACATGTTGAAAATCCTCGGTTCCAGTTTCCACTTGTGGGGATCCATGAGGTTTCTGCTTAGTCCAACTGCCAGTGTATTTTGTTTTCCTGGCAGGAATTGAGCTTGTAGATTCAACTTGTTAGCTCAAGGCTGTGTTCCACAATGCCATGGCTAGTCTGCAATGGGGGTAAGAATGTGTACCCCCTTGCTTGTTTATGTACCACATGACAGTGGTATTGTCCGTCTCTACCATTAGTTGTCCTGGAAGAATGTGGTCCTTGAAGGCTGTCAGAGCATTCTGTTCAGCTAACATTTCCTTTTGATTTATCTGCACGTGCATTTGACTTGGGTTTCATTTGCCCTGAATGCACTTCCCTGCCAGGGGAGCCCCCCATGCATAGTCTGATGCATCTGTTGTTAAGGTTTGGGTGGTAGGGGGTAATGTAAATGATAGTCCCCTGTTTTGGTGGCAGGACTCTGCCCACTAAAGGAACTCTAGGCGTAGGCAAAGTATGATAGGAATCCTTGCTTCTAGATCATGTGAATGTTGACACCATAGGCTTTTGAGATACCACTGTAGTTTCCTCATATGCAGCCTTGCATATGAAATTAGAAGAATGCAGGAGGCCATGAACCCCAAGGCTTGCAGTATTTGCCTTGCAGATAGCTGGGTTTTTGTGGCCACTTGTTTAAAGTAAGTTGTCAAATGAATCCGTTTCTCTGGCGTGAGGAAAGCCATCTGGGAAGTTGTATTCAAGCTTGCTCCCAGGAAAATAATTTGTTGACAGGGTACCAGGTGGGATTTCTTTTCATTTATGGTGAACCCCAGACAAGTCAGTACCCTTTGAACAAAGGCCAGATGATTCAAAAGAATGTCCTTGCTTTCTGCCCGAATTAGACAATCGTCCAGGTATGGGTATATTTGAATAAATATTTCTTTGCCTGCAAAATGCAATGACTGGAGCTAGGCACTTTGTGAATACCCTGGGTGCAGTAGATAAGCCAAAGGGCAGTGCAGAGAACTGACAGTGCATGTAGCCTGCTGTGAAGCGTAGGTATCTTCTGCAAGACTCCCTGACAGGGATGTGCAGATATGCTTCTTTTAAGTCTAGTGTTGCCAACCATGCATACTTGCCTAGCATAGGAAGCAGCTGGTGAAGAGTCAGCATTTTGAATTTTGGAATCACTAGAAAGGTGTTTAGGATAGATAGGACGCCATGTATTGCCTTTCCTGGGTACCAGAAAAAGTCTTGAATAGAAATCTTGTCCCTTTTCCTCTTCTGGTACCAAATGAATAGCCCCCATGCTTACGAGAGAGAGAGTACTTGATTTTAGGCCTCCGCCCACTGATTTGGGGGTAGATCTGGCCACCCGTTTGGTGATGGCAACGTGTGGAATGTATGGAAATGAAATCTGTATCCTTGGGACACTATATTTAAAACCCAATTTGTCCTGGGTAATGAGTTCCCAGTTTTTGGCCTGCAGACCAATCTTGCCGCCTAAAGGAGCATTCAGTTGGAAAGTGCTTGGTAGCTTTAAAAGCAAGTCATTGAGACAGTTTTCCATAGGGGGGAGTCTTACTACTCCCAGGTTTGGGTGCGGACACCCCCCACTGCCTAGTCTTGTGTGTCCCTTGGGACTGAAACCTGGGGTTTTTGCTGTGTCTGGGTTTGGCTTGAGAAGACCTGGAAGGAGCTGGAAAGGACCAATTTTTAGAGGGCCAGTGCCTACTAAATCTAGGAGGCTGAACTTGTAAGAAATCTTTAACAGTTTGCATAGATTTAGCTTTATCTTCCATCTTTTTAAGAACTTCCTCAGCTTTGTTGCCAAACAGGCAGTCCTGATTTAAGGGAGCATCCAACAATTTAGCTTTAACATGATCAGGCAAACATTGCTCCTTAAGCCAAGCATGCTTTCTGAGCACAGACCCAGTAACAGCAGCCCTGCAAGAGGTCTCTAATGAATCAAATCCGCATTGCAAAGTATGTTTTCCAACCTGTTCAGTAGAATGAATTAAATCCTGTAATTCTTTATTTTCAGCACAGTCAGGAAGTAACATCATTTTCTGTTTAAGCAATCCAATAACATGTTGTTGATACTTTAACATATGAAACTGGCAGTTTAAAGCCCTAATGGCCAAGGTTGCAGAAATGTAAACTTTCTTACCCCATCTATCCAGCACCCTGGAGCCTCTATCAGAGGAGGTAGGACTTTTAGCAGTAGAAGCCTTAATGCCCTTGGGTCCCTGTGAAATCGTCTCTGGATCCAGAATAGGATTTTTAAAAAGGAACTTATGAGAATCAGGAATCCTGTAATATCTGTCAAGTTTTCTGGGAGCAGGAGGCAAAGAATCAGGGGCCAAACTAGATTCTGAAAAGGCATCATCAACAATGTCTAGAACAGGAGGTATAGCTAAAGGTCTATGCTGAGGCAGGAGTAAGAAATCCCTAAGCCTCTTTTTTGAATCAGAAAAGTCCTGGCTTTCCCAGTGGAAATACTCCCTTAGAGTATGTAAGGTCTCACCAAAAGAAAAATCCTCTGGAGGGGAAGCAGAGGGAATAGAGTCCTCTGCATGAGAATCCTCTAAGTAGATAAGTGTAAATCCAGATCATCAGAAGAATCATAAAAATCAGAATCCTGTTCAGAAGATTCATAAACTACTTCAGTCCTAAGTCTTTTTGAAGGGGGGGGGGGTTGGCTTCACCTGATTAGAGTTATAAGACCTTCAGCTATTCTTATCATTTGTTTTTTAGGCATAGAGGCCTTAGCATGCGGCCTGGGTGTCGGTTTCTTAGGCATGGTTCGAGATTTTGGCCTAAATGAAGAAGGAGGCATCGGTTTAATATGCAAGTCCATAGGCCTGAATAGACCCTCAGAAGCCGGTGCCCGCACAGTGGCTCTGGACCCATCCAAGGTACAGCCATCCGCAGGTTCCACAGTTGAAGCATCTTGCGGCATACCGTACTCCAAATGGGTCTCAGTAGAGACCTGCGAGTCAGAAGTAGCAGGTATCAGGGGCTGCAAAAGCACCTCAGTGAGTACCAGCGAACTGGCGACTGGCTTAGGAGAAGCGTCGTCGGCAGCTTTGGACCTCGGCGGCCTGTCTCTGTCTTTATCTTTGCATTTTTTTCGGAATTCCAGTAGTCGGATGGCTAACTGACGACATTTCTGGATAATTAAACCAAGAACCGAAATATTTAGAAGCAAAAATATACCGACGACAGATAGTGCACTGATTAAATAAAGCACAAGTCTGACAGCAAGGTACGTCAGGGCCTAGGCAAGGAATACAGTTCGAATGAAAATCTTTGTGAGGTATTTTCTTTCCACAAGTAATGCAATTATTAACTTTTACTGACATTGGTGAGGAGCAAGAAAAAGTTTCCCCAACGGGGTACTTAGCTTTAGTTGAAGACTTTGGTTCTGAAACTCAAAAACGAAAATTTCAGGAGTCGGCTGACCGGCACTTGCGAACTGTTTCTGCTTCGGGCACTGCACAGCAAGAAAGACTGATGTAATGGCATCGGCTGCATGTTTTACACCCCTGACGACCTGACTTCATGGAAGAAGGGACAGCAACCAACGCAGGACCCAAGACTTTGTTAATCAGGCCGACTTGAGGGCTACTGAAAGCAGATAACCCAAATGTAATGACTGCAACAGTGACACACGAAGAACATCTTGAAGTTAACAGGGACAGCACACTGACAGAACAAGAGTGGACTGGAAACAATAAAACTGAAATGGAAAAGAAAAACCCAGAAGGCCAAAAACTACCAATGGCAGAATAAAGAACTGCTGCAGTTACCTGGTCATGCAGAAGGATGGAGGGTGTGGCCAGTTTTATTCCATGGGTACTTGTGGATACAAGGTAGATGTTCAACAACTATAACTGCAATCCTTGAAACTGAAAAAGGAATAAGTACACATACTGAATGCACAGTAATGAGACTGCAGTATCTTGGAATATTCCACCTACTCTGAGGAAGGGTGATCTCAGACTTAGTACAAAAGTAGCAGGAGATTATGAGGAACATCAATCCCTGATAGGGATGCAGATCATCACCTCGCAAAAGATGTTCTGAAGATACTGTGGCTCTTAATGTTTTGGATGACTATCAAGGTTAAAACTAGATGACACCTTATCAAAACCTCCTGAAATTTTCGTTTTTGAGTTTCAGAACCGAAGTCTTCAACTAGATTTTTTTTTTTCCAAATCTAGGTGCTTAGGATTTCCCTCTCTCTTCCCCCCCTTGGCTGACCTGTTCTGAGTCAGATTGAACTCTACAGTTCCCTACAAAACGGTGTCTACAGGACTGCAATCAGTTTCTCTCAGCATTTAAACAGAGTAGGTTGCACACACAAAAAGCATTTGTTAAGCTTTCACTTACAGTGCTGTGTAATTAAGCAGATCACCATATTGGTCAACCATAGGGCTCTTTTTTTCTACTTGAGTGGTTGCCTCCTTCCCCTGTAACTTAAGTAAATTGACTCTTACATTAAGAGCTATAATACTTACCTTACAGCTTTAGGACACCTTAGGAAACCTTGTAAACTGCAATAGCCCCGCTACGCTCGGGCTCTCTTCGCTCCCCTCCCTGCCCCCGATTCCTTCCCCCCCCCAGTACCTCTAAATTTATAGTACTATAGCCACTCCCCCACTTTCAAGATCCTATCTGCTTTCATCTGGGATAATTCCACCCACCCCCATTCTTCTACCTACATTTTAATAGCACCTATTAGCTTTCATCTGGCATTATCCCATCCCCCTTCCAGTACCTTTACCTTACCACTCTATCTTCTGGTGTTGCATCACCAGGTAAAACAGTTCCTTAACTCACTAGCTGAATCACAGATAATGATATACTCCTCTTTACTACCCCTCTTGTTCGCACCATACCTCCTTACCTTGTATGAAAACCAGTCTCATGGGATTTCAGGTCCCAAAAGGCCATACTATCACCCCAGCTGTAAATCCTTTCACCATCAACCATACTTACAGTACCAGATCCTATCCAACATCTTGTTCAGTTTAGCAACATCTCAACCCCAGGCACATTAGCTCTAGATCCAAACACTACCACAAACTAATAAACAAATTCCTGAAGTTCATCACCAGGTATAGACTCAACCTAATACTTGGTGGTGATATTCACCCCAACCCTGGACCACTCACTTCAGATACACATACCCCCTCTACTTGCAATCTAAGCTACAAACCTACAATTAATAGGCCAACTAACTCTCTCCTAGTCTGTCACCTCAATATTAGAAGCATTAATAACAAGGTACATGAATTGCATGCACTTCTTGATGTCCACTCCCCTGAGATTCTCTGTTTATCTGAAACCTGGTTAAAACCTAACACTAAAGACAATGAAGTGTTACCACCTGGGTACAACATTCACAGGCTGGATCTTGCTTCGATGAAGGGGGGTGGGGTAGCTGTACTCTATAAATCTGAGTTGAATGTCACCATAGATGTAATACAACCACCTCAGATAAATAACTCAGAGATTCTTGCCACCAAATTGCAACTTAATAAAAATAAATGCATTAATATCATCTGTATGTACATTCCCCCAGGTAACAATATATCTACATTTGAAGATATCCTGCACTGGCTATCATGTCACCACCCCCAAGAAACCCTACTACTTGGAGACTTTAACATAGACTGGGGCACCTGTTCCTCAGAATCCCCGATCACCCATATTAACCTGCATGCATTTACACAAATTATATCACCCCTACCAGGATAGGTAAACCCAAACAAAAAGAAAGTATACTTGACTGGGTACTCATAAATAGTCACCCCCAACTGTACACCTCTGGTACCCTCCTTGATGGCCTAAGCGATCACCTTCTCACATATGCAATTGAGCACAAAACCATTAATTCCCAACAACCCTTACTCAGAAAGGTTAGAAACAATAAAAACTTTGACCCTGCCAAATTCCAACAAGAATTAAACTCATGTAATTGGTCTATTCTAAAACACCTCTCCTTAGAGGAAGCAGTAGCATACTTTAACAACAAATTCCTTGAGTTCCTTGATTTGCATGCACCTGTTTGTTCAAAGAGAACCTAGGCAAAAACTGTGCCATGGCTTTCTAAAGAGTCTAAACTCAAAATTACCCTTAGAAACAAAGCATGAGCTTTATGGCGTTCTTCTAAAGACCCTCAAGACCACATTAAATACAGGCAATCCAGGAACGAAACCAAAAAATCAATTTTACAAGAAAAAAAACAATACTACTGTAATTTACAGACAGTAAATCAAAATAACCCTCAGAAGTTTTGGGCAGGTTTACATAATCTACTACATCCTGGACAAACTTCAACCCCAATCCCTACTGCTACTATTGATAAAACCCCTGAAGATGTTTCTGATAGTTTTAACCAATTCTTTACTGAGACAATTCAAGCCCTAGCTAGCCAACTACCTCCTAGCTCCCCTGGCCCTGAAAGTAGCACCCCTAGAAACCTACTCACGTTCAGCTTCCAACCAGTCGCCACTTCACTTATCCTTACCTTGATCAAAAAGTTAAAACCCACTACACTTTCTGCTGATCAACTCCCTGTCGAGTACCTACAAAAATCAGCTGATGCTATTGCTTACCTAGTCTCAATACTAATCAATCGAACCATAGTAGAAGCTAAAATTCCCACCATCAGGAAAATATCCTATGTAATCCCACTTCACAAAGGAGGCAGCTCTACTGAATTCTCCAATTATAGGCCAATAGCTATACTCTCTCCACTTGCAAAGATTATGGAAAACTGTATTCATAGACAACTCATGCACCACCTAATCCAGAATCACCTTATGGCAGACACTCAGCATGGCTTCTGTCCTCATCACAGCACTACTTCAGCCCTCCTAGCCATTACCAACACCATAAACCATAACCGCAACAATAATTATATATCCTCAGCCCTCTTCTTGGATTTTTCCAAGACATTCGATATGGTTGATCACCAACTTTTAATCCACACCCTGCAAACATTCTGTCTAGATACTGGAGCCCTTCAATGGTTTCAATCCTACCTGAATGGTCGACAGCAGGCTGTCCTCTGGCAGAACAAACTTTCTAACCTTCTACCTAACACCCTTGGAGTACCACAAGGCTCTATACTAGGGCCCTTGCTGTTCTCCATCTTCATTAACGACCTTTATACTGTCATCCCAAAAGTCGTCTGTATCCAATATGCTGATGACTCTACTCTGATTTGCTCAGCCACATCTCCAGTAGAGTTATGGTCAGCTACCCAGACCACTTTTAATACAATACAAAATTGGCTTTCTGAACATCGTCTGATCCTAAATCCCAAAAAAACTAAAATGCTGTTATTTTCACCAACACGTAGGTCTACCGCTTTCACCTTTACCATAAAATCAAATGATGGCACAATAATCTCCCCTGACCCCTCTACAAAACTATTAGGTGTGATCATAGATTAATAATCTAAAATTTGACCTACATGTTAACCAAACTATCAAAACCATCAATAAAAAACTAGGGTCACGTTACAGAATAAAAGCCTTCCTAACCCCTCCAGCTCAAATTGTCATAGCTCGCTCTCACTTCTTTCAACCCTTCTGTATGCATCCCCTCTACTCTCGAATTTAAACAAGACTGTCCTTAACAAACTCTCAATTTGCTACAACCACATTGCCAGGTTTGCCACTGGGCTGCCTTTTAGGACACATTATTGCATCAATCTAAATCAGCTTGGGTGGCTTGAACTACCCAGCCTAATCCAGTATAACCAACTGATTATGGCCTATAAAATCCTCTATAATCCGGACAATATCCCTGCACTTAAAAATATTATCACCCCCTATAACAATCCTAGACCGCTTCGATCCTCTAACAAACTACTAATTCAGACTAGCAAAATTAATAACACAGCCGGTGATTCTCTCTTTGCAAACTCTGTAAGTAGATCATGGAACTCTCTTCCAGCTGATATTACCTTACTTTCCACCTTAGGTCAATTTAAAACTAGACTCAAACAACATTTGTCACTTCACTAGCTATGTCAATGTATCAAGCCTAACTCTCTCTAGAATGTGTAAAAATCTGTTAACCAGTTTACTGTGTAATTTAATTTAATCCTGATTTGCACTCAGGATTAACTGCAACCTGTGGAACTTGTTTAATTTGCTTACTTATGTAATCTCTATAAATAGTCTGTTTGTAATATGTAATTCTGGTATTATGTAATGCTGTATCTGCTTACCCTTGGAGCTTTTCTCCCCGGGCCTCTGCTGAAAATGGACATGCATCCAGTCGGACTATCCCGGCCAACAAATGTAAAATAAAAAATAAAAAAAAATAAATATATGTAAGCCAAATGAAATGGCAGTTAAAAGAATTAACTGAAGAAAGGTGCATGTAAAATAAATGTCTCCCAAACAAGAAGGCAAAAAATGAACAGGAAAGAAGCTGAGTGAGAAGTATAACAACTGTAAAGAAGGGGTGTAAAACAGGTCTGAACCATGCAAAAAATATTCTGGTTGAATCACAGTTCATTTTCTAAAGTGATGAGACCTGCACTTCTGAAAGGTTGCAAGCAGATACCATGTTGCTGAAGGGAGGAAGGATTCAGTAGTGGTGTACATGTATTTGTTGGAGTCTTTGTGGAGGGGAATGCACCAGTATTAAGTGTTAATGTAGTTCTGGGCACTGCCATCTATGATGAAGACAGAACTGTTAACTTCTCCAACATAAACTGCATGTGTTTCAATCTGTTTCCTCAGGTCTGTCACTTCTGTATTTTGCAAGCTTTTCCATCTCAGGAAGAGAGTACCATAACAGTAATGGATACTGAAGAAAAAGGGAATGATATCAAGAGAAAAGCTTGTACAATTCATATTAAAACACTGTATCCAAGATGCATCATAAGTATGAGATTAAGCTTTGTTCTGCAGAACCCTGATGTGGGAGCAAGCCTACCAATATCCCCCGGTGCCTCTCCAGTTCTCTGCATATTAGCCTCCACACACCATTGCAATTATACTGTTTTCTGCCTTTTCTCATATTTTGTCTTATTTTTCAGCTTTTTCTCTGAATTCTTTCAACACACCATAACTGGCCAAGAGTACACTGTAACTACTGTGGAATAAAGTATTCCTTTACACAAGGAGCCTGAAGGACATAAAGCCCCATGAAACAAAGAGGTTGTAGATGCTCTGAGGTGAATTTTACAGTTTTTATCCAACATTTTGATCCAATGATGACCTGAACAAAAAACGAGCAATAAAAATGCAGCCTTATTTTTTTCTTTCAAGAAGAAATAAGCAGTCTCTGACAAAACATCAGTTCACAATACACTGAGATGACAAACGCTTGTCAGGATGTATAAATCACAAGTTCATAAGGAAGTACTAGACATTCAGATTGTAGATCATAAGTTTAGAAGAAAAAAAAAAAAAAATATATATATATATATATATATATATATATATATATATATATATATATATATACATATACACATACACATACATATTCAAAAGTTCCTTCTATCTTCAAACAGAGCAAGGACAAGATAGAGCAGGAGAGAATCTGTGGTGCCCATCCAATTACCTAGGTTTTGTCCCGTTTGATTCTCAGCTAGAGCGTCTTCTGTGTGGAGGCATACGTGAATGGGGCATGCCGTCGTTGAAGGTTGTGCATCAGGGCTGGTAACCCGGTACGTAAAAATCCACTACCAATCATTAGCGGACCAGAGTTCCGCTGTGGCGAGCCCTAACTGGGAAAAGCCGAAAGACACAAACAAACCTTGAAGGTGGCAAGAGTAATATTCAGCCTGAAATGTAGTGACAGGTTTGTTCCAGTGTTGGAGCATGCGGTAGGATGTGCATCTATCAAGTCAATGTTTCTTACTTATATGTTGAAGGTTCAGGTTCTTTAATCAGGTATTTCAGATACCATTTATTATGCAAAGGGACAGACGGTCAAAGATAGTTGGATCTTTTCATGGTTTGAAAGGCTAGAAGATGATCTCAATGGAAGAGTCTATAAGAGACAAGAAGTACAAAAACAGGGCTACTACTTAACTCTAAAAATTAACATTTTTGAGGACACTGCTTTTTTTAGTTATGAATCTCTGAGGCCTCTCAGGATGAATGACATGTTTAGACAAATACATGACAAACTGTGCATTATATTCAGGAATAGATCTAATAAGATATAGGTAAAAAGTACTTAAGGCTTCTTTGGATCTAGAGGTGCCTCTGGAAATTAGATGGGCCAGATAAAAGGCTATCTGAACTACTGTGGAGACACAATGATCAAAAGATAAGAAATTATCAACAAGAGTACCTATATTCCTTATGGCAGTGTCTAACTGGAGGCATGTCTCACCTTTATGGTATGTGAAAATGGTACAGATGTGTAAGTAAACTCATAAAAAAAGTAGATATTCGAATAATCACTGCTGCAACAGCCTTAACTATATGGGTTTTACCAGACAAAAATATAACAGATGACCAGCCTACAAAGCTTCAGGGAACCTTTCATGTGCCCAAATTGTCTGGCAGCTCAAGTTGAGATGACTAAAAGACAAGCTTGGGTGGCCAGAGCTCTCCTGTCAACAGAGAGAGGGAGGCTGAGCCCTGAATGGGCAATTATAGGAAGAACAAAAAACAAATAACTACACCTTGGCATAACAACACACCAAAAACTAGGAGGGCGGGGTGGAAGGAGCAGCTACAGTATCAGTGATCGTGCAAACATCTATTGTCACGTTAAGTTTCCTTAGACTATACTATGTTCATCATACTGATCACTGATGCAGTAGCCGAAGCTACACAGGTAGATTACCCAAGCTTACTATATTTGGGAGATGGAAGGAGAATAGTCCAGAAGCCCCTGGAGAATGGTCCTTGCAAAGAATGATCTAGACCTAGAAAAGGAATCAAGATTACAGTGCTCTGTAAAAGTATGTACAGAAGACCAAGTTGCAGCTTCTAGAATTCAACCCTTTCCAAAAAGTCTACAGATGAAGCCAAGGCCCTGGTAGAATGAGCCTTGACCCTGCTTGGAACAGTTTTGTTGTGCTCAGTATAGCAAATGGTAACAGCCTCAGACAATCATTTGGAAAGAATCGGTTTTGACACAGTCTGCAACTTTTTGCATTCACAAGAAATGAACAATTGATCCGAATATCTGAAAGATTTAGTTCTGTCAAGATACTACCAGAGTTGTCGGTGGACATCCAAGATATGGAGTATCCTTTATCCCTTATTTTTGGATTCAGGAAAGAAAAAGAGTCGATGGATAGTTTGGCTTACAGTAAACTCAGACACCACTTTATGCATAAAAGAAGGACTAGCTCTCTAAGAAACCCTGTCCCTGTGGAAAATGAGATAGGGTTGACTGACCATAAGAGCTTGCAACTCAGATACCTTTCTTGCAAAGGTAGGGCAATCGGTAAAACTTGGTTCCATGCTAAAAACCTGAAGACAGCCAGATTAGCTGGTTCAAATGGAGCATATGTTAGCTTCTCTAACACAAGGTTAAGATACCAAGGAGGGGTCACCAGTTTTCTTGGCGGTCTCTCTTACAAAACCCCTTTCAAAAACACTTTGACATGAGAATGCACTGAAAGAGGAGGATCCATAGGCACTCATGCTGAAATAGACAATAAATGAACCTTGACAGCATAATGGGAAAGGCCATATGATAGCAACTCACATACATATTATAAAAACAGAAAACAACTAGTCATGAATGGGTAATGGTTATGTTGCTGGAATCAGCTAGAATACCTTTTCCATTTGCTAATAAATTATTTTCCAGTAGCAGACTATCTTGTCTCCATTAGTACCTGCTGTATGGCCTCGGTAAACAGATGCCTACAGGCAAATTACGACCTTATCATCGGAGCAGCCAGCTGAAGTTGATTGGTGTCAGGGTGCATCAAACACCTTTGTTCTTGTGCGAGTAGATCCAGTCCATCAGGAAGTGTGTGCTAATTGCTCCTGGCCATTTCCAAATGAAAGGAAGAACCCTGGTCGCCTGGACCAGAAGAAAGTCACCACAATGACCTTAGAGGATGTCTTCTGAATTTCAGAAGTACCCTGGACATTAGTGGAAAGGGTGAAAAAGCATATAGGAACATTCCTGTCCATGGAAAAGAAATGGCATCCCTCTTCGAGGCCTTCTTGGATGGAGTCCTGGAGCAGAATCTTAGCAGCATGATTGTTCATAGGGAAGGCCAAAGAGGTCCAATTGAGGAACTCTCCACAGATGGGTCAAATTTTGGAAGATCTTCTGATCTAATTTCCATTTGCGAGGGTCTGCCCTTTCACCTTGTCTGCAGCACAATTTTGCTGCGATGGAATCTAGGATGCCTGTAGAGTGGGACTGTGATGTGAAGCTAACATGGCTAGTCTGCAGAGGGGGGTATGACCTCATTCTTCCTTGTCTGCTGATGAACCACATGACTGTAGCATTGTCTGTAACAACTTGAAGTCGTCTCAGGGACCAAAGATGATGTAGAAAGTTGACTGCCTTGATGAAGGCAAGCATCTCTTTTATACTTACGTGCTTATGTCTGTCCTTGGTTTCCCACACACCTTGCACTTGTATCTCTCCTCAATCTGCCCCAAGCATTGTTGGGACTGTTTATTGTGTTTATTACCAAAGCTGGATGAGGAGTTACAGAATCTCTTGGAAAACAAGGGCTGAAAAATCTTGAGCGAGTCCCTGTATCAGCTTACCCCTTTCGTCACACCTTTTGGTCACCTCTGGAGCAGAGGGATCAAAAACTAAATTTCTATCTAAAAGAGAATTTAAAATGTAATTTTTATCTTCATCTGGGAGGTTCTGAGATCACAGACATGCAAACCTCCGGAAAACAGTATCAGTGGTCATAGCCCTTGAAGAAGTGCCAACAAAATCATACAAACGCTGTATACAACGGTTAGCGACTTGAACAATAGACTAAATTAAATTTATAACAGATTTTTCTTCACAAGAAAAAACTGTAGATAAAACATTCCTTATACTTTCACAATTAGTAACAACATAATGGCAGATATTCAAACAGATCACTGCTGTAGTACTCCTTACACATGAAACTTATCCGTTAGGATACCCATATGTCTGGCCAGTCTACAAAGCTCACACTCCTTTTCTGCATGCTGTACATCCGCCTTAGCACAAGCCGATGGGCTAGTACAATAGGGATGTATGGACAAGCAACATAGCTGTCTTTCCCCCTTAGATTGGGACTGAAGGCTAGAGCTCTAAGTCAAGTTGTAGAAAGGGAATAAAAGGTGGGAGATAGATGGCTAGATAGACAGACAGAACAGGGTACCCACCCTAGGCAGAAAAAATGAATACCAAGGAGAATGGAGGGAATGTATACGTACTGCAACAGTGATCTGTTCAAACATCTACCATTATAATTAGTTGCTTTCTTTTCTGCAATATCATTATCATAAAATCACTGTTGAAGCACTCCTTACAAATGTGATGATTCCTAAAGCACAGGCAGAATGGGTGGAACGTGATGAACCAGACTCTAGAATGCCTTGCAGAACAGCTTTGGCAAATCCAGTTCTAGCTCTGGAGAAAACATTCACTTTATAATATTTAGTAAATATGTGAATAGAGAACCAAGTAGCAGATTGTAAGATGGTCCTAGAGTCCACTCCTTTCAGAAATGCTCCTCGAGTAACAATGGTCTTGGTATAACATTGCTTTTACATTTTCTTGTAGGTCTGTGCCATGGCTAGAGTAGCAGAAGCAATTAGAATGAGAAAGCCATCTATAAATAATTTTATAGAAACTACATCCCTTTTTCTTTTCATCATAAAAGACAAAGTTGATTTGTTTTTCCTTAAATCTTTAACTCTATCCCACTAAAATCTAGGTTGCCAATAGACATTCAGACATTGCACAATTCTTTCTCCCTTACTTTGGGGGTGAGGAAAAAAAGAAGGGAGCTGAACTGTTTGGTAAAGGATAAATTCAAAGATTACCTTTAGCATATGACGTTATTTATTTCTTTATTTTCTTTTATTTCATAGGTTCATACTACACTATCTGCTTGCAGGCCATTTTAAGTCAAGCCAAATTTTCCATCCTAAAGGTAAGAATCAAACCCTGTGCCATGCATTTATGAATTAAACACCTTATCCATTTTGCCAACCCACAACTTGCAAAAGACCATGAATGACTGAATACATTTAAAGGCCTGCAACTCTGACAACTTGCTGGCAGAGGTTATGGTTACCGACAAAACAGAATTTTAGTTAAGAGCTGGTTGCTGGTTCAAAGACACCTTGGGTTAACTTTTCTAGGCCATAATTCAAATGCCAAGGAGGACATACTCATTTCTTTGGTGGCCTAATATGATATACTCTCTTAATAAACTGTTTAACCTGCAAAAAAGGTACATAAAGGAGGATTCAGGTGCTAACAAGCAAAAAATGCAAAAAGATGCATCTTGATGGAAGTGTACTCTAAGCCAGAATTATGTAATTTATATAGACAATGCAGAACTAATGGACAACCTGCTTCTAATTGGTCTTGTCCTTTGTTTTAGCACCAAAGAAAATTTCTTTTTCATTTAGATAAATAAGATTTCTTAGAAGCAAGATTGTCTTGCCTACTTAAATACCTGTATAGCATGCCCTTAGCATGAAGGTATCTAAAGGAACGCTAAACATATTCAAATTGTTAGATTTAAGGTGTGAAGATTTGGATGAATTGGTGATTGTTTTCATCTTAGCAAACAAATCCAATTTGTCTGGTAATTTCTGGTGAATGGCCTTGGCCATTTACATTAGAAGTGAAAAGCATTGCTGTCTATGGCCAAAAGAAAGCCACTAACAGTAACTTTGTTCCTTCCTTAACTTCTTAAGAACCTTGGAAATAAGAGGAAGGGGAGAAAGACGTACAGAAACATCCATGTCCAATGAACTGAAAAGGCACCTTCCATATCCCTTTACAAGGTGCCCTAATGCACAACAGTTTTAGCTATTATTTGTGTTTGGATGCAAGTAAGATCTATTTGAGAAATTCCTCATTGGCGGGCCATTTGCAGGAAGACCTTTTGGTGCAGCATTCACTTGTAAGGGACGGTTCTGAATCTGCTCTAAGTGTCTGCCCACACTATTGTGCTCTGAAGGAAAAGAATGCATTGAATGGCTAAATTCCAGCTTATAAAAGACAGTCTGCAAAGGGGGAAAGATCTTGTTCCCCCTCTTATTTATGTACCACATCACAGTGGTACTGTGTCACCATCGGTACCGTGCCTCAAGTCGAAGTTTGTTTAGAGCTTTCTAGACCATTACAAGAAACATTATCTTTGATTCTGACGTATTTGTTTCTGTATTGGGGTTCCCAAACTCTTTGCGCTTTAGACGCCAGTAAAATGATAAGAGAAAAGTACAGTTGTGTACACTTACCATAAATGTAGATGTTTGAGTGTATTCACTGTTGCAGTCATTACATTTGGGAATCCTGCTGGCAGGGTGCCCTCAGTCGGTCTGAATTCCAAAGTCTTGGGTCCTGCGTCGGCTGCTGTCGCCCCTTCCCTGACGTCAGGTCATCAGGGGTAAAAAAGAAGGAGCCAACGCCATTTTCTTCAGTTTTTCTTGCCCCAGATGTCAGGTGCCCCCTAAAAGGGTAGGCAAAATTTAGATATAAAATTACATGCACCAATATAAACTTGACCTTCATCTATAAGCAAATACACCACATAGGTTGTATAATTCAGAGAAGGAAAGATAAGTTCCAGCAGAAAAAAGGGGGATGGCGGGTGGGTAACCTGGACTGCAACAGTGAATACACTCGAACATCTACATTTATGGTAAGTGTACACAACTGTACTATGTTCTTCGTGTTTCACTGTTGCAGTCATTACATTTGGGTAGAGTCCAAAGCTATGGTTGGGAGGCCGGAGCAGTATTAGGAGCGGCTATGAGGCCCTGCAGAACTGCAGTGGCAAAGACTGCCCTGGATTTAGAGTAGAGTGGCAGATGACAGTGCTTTGTAAAGGTGTGCACTGAACTCCAAGTAGCAGCCTCTAAAATGTCTTTGGTTGGTACTCCCCTGAGAAAGGCTGCTGAAGTGGCTGCAACTCTGGTTGAATGTGGCCTAATGCCCTCAAGCACTGGCTTGCCATGTTGAAAATAGCAGAAACGAATGCAGTGGCCTATCCACTTTGAAATAGTCTGCTTTGAGATAGCCTTTCCTTGTGATCCTGCAACATATGCCACTAGTAATTGCTCTGTCTTCCTGAAAGCTTTGGTTCTGTCCAAGTAGAATCTAAGCTGTCTGTGTACATCCAAGGAATGCAGAATTCTCTCTCCCTTGTTTTGTGGATTTGGATAAAAAGTCAGCAGATGAATGGTTTGGTTAAGAGCCACACTGGACACCACTTTAGGCAAAAATGTCGGGTTTGTCCTCAGTGAAACCCTGTCTGGATAAAACATGATAAAAGGTTCCACAGCCATGAGTGCCTGTAGCTCCGAAACCAGTCTTGCAGAAGTTATTGCTAGGAGCACAGCTGTTTTCCAAGATAAAAACTTTATATCAGCAGTAGCAGCTGGCTCAAAAGGAGGCAGGGTGAGTTTTTCCAAGACATAGTTGAGGTCCCATGCAGGTATTGGTGATTTCCTTGGAGGCTTTACATTTTTGGCTCCTCTGAGGTACTGCTTTAATAAAGGATGAGAAAAGATTGGTGGCTCTGTATTATAATGAGCCGAAGTGGCAGAGGCATGAATTTTAATTGATGAAAAAGACAGGCCTTTGTCCAGCATCTCAGTTAAGTATTGCAAAATCTGAGGAATATTTGGTACAGCTGTATCAGTTCCTTGTGCCTGGTTCCAAGCATAACATCTCTTCCATTTTCCAGCATAAGATTTTCTAGTACTGGGCCTTCTGGCTTCCAAAACAACATTCATCACAGCTTTACTGAGAGGTGTGTTTTGTATGATCACATTCTCTGCCATGCTACCAGGTTTAATGTCCTGAGTTGGCTGTGCAGGATCTGCTTGTTTTGCTGGGACAGTAGATGGGGTATTTGAGGTAAGGTCCAAGCTAGGCACTGAGACAAATTCCTTAGGATTGGATACCAGTACTGGCGTGGCCAGTCTGGGGTAATCAGTATCATCTTTGGCTTCTCCTGTCTGACTTTTAGGAGTACCTTGGGGAGGAGTGGCAGTGGAGGAAAGGCATATACTGATAGGTTTTTCCAGCTGAAAGATAGGGAAAACCATGCTTGTCTGTGATAGGTCATTGTGCAGAATCTTTTTAGCTGGTAGATGTGAGGGGAGGCAAAAAGATCTATGTCTGGGCATCCCCATTTCCTTGTTATCATGCTGAAGACTTGTGGATCCAGGTGCCACTCGTGCTGATCCATGAGGTTTCTGCTTAGTTCATCTGCCAGACTATTTTCTTTTCCTGGCAGGAATTGTGCCTGCAGATGTACTTGGTAAGTCAATGCTGTGTCCCACAAAGTCATGGCTAGTCTGCAAAGGGGGTAAGAATGTGTGCCCCCCCCTGCTTGTTTATATACCACATGACCGTGGTATTGTCCGTCTTGATCAGTAGTTGTCCCAGATGAATTAGGTCTTTGAAGGCTGTCAGGGCATTTTGAACAGCTAGCATCTCTTTTTGATTGATATGTAGATGCATTTGGTTTGAGGGCCATGTGCCCTGAATGCTTCCTGCCATGTGGGCCCCCCAGGCATAATCTGATGCATCCGTTGTTAGTGTCTGCCTAGCTGGGGGTAATGTGAATGTCTGTCCCTTGTTCTGGTGACAAGCCCTCGACCACCATTGAAACTCTTCTTGCAGGCAGGGAATGAGAGTAATTATTGTCTCCAGGCTGTGGCAATGTTGAATCCAAACACTTTTTAGGTACCATTGAAGTTTCCTCATATGGAATTAGTAGAATGCAGGATGCCATGAAGCCCAAAGCCTGCAGAATTTTTCTTGCAGATAACTGGGCCTTTGTTGTCAACATCTTGAAATAGGTTGCCTTTGTCTGTCTGACATGAGATAAGCCATCTGGGCAGTTGTATTTAAGCTTGCACCCAGGAATATTATCTCTTGAGAGGGTACTAGTTTTGATTTCTTTTCATTAACTGTGTACCCTAGGCATGTTAGAAGTCTTTTCACAAACACCAGATGCTGTAGAAGAATGTCCTTGTTTTCTGCTTGAATTAGACAGTCATCCAAGTAAGGATATATTTGTATTCCTATTTGTCTGCAGAATGCAATTACTGGTGCCAGGCACTTTGTAAAGACCCTGGGCACAGTAGATAAGCCAAAGGGCAGTGCAGAGAATTGGTAATGCATTAAGCCAGCCTTGAATCTGAGGTATCTTCTGCATGACTGTCTGATTGGGACATGCAGGTATGCCTCTTTTAAGTCTCAAGTCACAAGCCAAGCATTCTTGCCCAGCATGGGCAGAAGCTGCTGTAAAGTTAACAATTTGAATTTTGGTATATCCAGGAATGTGTTCAGAATAGATAGGTCCAGTATTGGTCTCCAGGCCTTGTCCTTTCTGGGTACCAAGAACAGTCGAGTAAAATCCTTGTCCCTGCTCTTGCTCTGGTACTTGCTGAATGTCCCCCATGTCCAGGAGGGATGAGACTTGTTTTTGTGCCTCTGCCCATTGATTTTTTGGCAGATCTGGCCATCCGTTTGCCTTTGGCAGGGTATGGAAATGAACTTGTAGCCTTGTGACACTATGTTTAGAACCCACTTGTCCTGGGTTATAATGTGCCAATTCTGAGAAAAAAGTGCTAATTTTCCCCCTAAGGGTGCTGCCAGGAGATAAGTGCTTGGTGCAGGCAGGGGGAAGTCATTGGGACTGTTTCCTGTAAGGTTGTGATTTGTCTTCTCCAACTTTGGAGGTAGAAGCACCCCATTGCTTTGACCTGTATTAACCTTGGGCCTGGGATCTGCCCCTTTGAGGTCTGTCTGACACAGGAAAGGACCAATTATTTGTAGGCCAGTGGCTACTAAACCTAGGTGGCTGTACTTGTAAAAAATCTTTGACAGTTTGCACTGATTTAGCTTTGTCCTCCATTTTCTTTAACACCTCTTCTGCCTTAACACCAAACAAAGTATCATGCTGTAAAGGTGCATCTAATAATTTAACTTTCACATGATCAGGCAGATTTTGTTCCTTTAACCAAGCATGCCTCCTAATTACAGAACCTGTAACTGCGGCCCTGCAGGAGACATCCAAATAATCAAAACCACACTGCAAAGTATGCTTTCCAACTTGTTCAGCTGCATGCAATAAATCCTGCATTTCCTTGTTTTCTACACTTTCAGAGTTTAACATTTTCTGTTTAAGCAATGCCATGACATGTTGCTGGTATTTGAGCATATGAAACTTGACAGTTTAAGGTAGCAAATGCGTAAACCTTTTTTCCCCATTTATCCAGTGCCCTAGAATCTCTGTCAGAGGGGGGTAGGGTTTTTTGCAGCGAAAGCCTCAACTCCTTTGGGACCCTGAGAAATAGTCTCTGGGTCTGCAGCAGGGTTTTTAAAAAGGAATTTATGAGAGTCAGGAACCCTGTAGTATCTATCAGGTTTAACAGGAGCTGGAGGTAAGGAGTCAGGGGTAAGACTAGACTCCAAAAACACATCATCTACAATGTCTAACGCAGGTGGAATGGCTAGAGGCCTGTGTTGAGGAAGCAAAAGGAAATCTCTGAGCCTCTTTTTAGATTCTGAAAAATCTTGGGTCTCCCAGTGGAAATGCTCCCTCATGGTATGCAAGGTTTCCCCAAAAGAATAGTCCTCTGGAGGAGAAGCTGAAGGTATAGATTCTTCAGCATCAGAATCCTCATGGGGGGGGAAGAGAATATTCCTGATCAGAAGAGGAATCAGAAGAAATAGAAACCTGATCTGAAGATTCATAGTCAGTCTCTTGCCTAGGCCTCTTATCAGAAGGGGGATGGAAACCCCTGATCAAGGTAATCAAGTCTTCGGCCATTTTGAGCATCTGTTTTTTGGGCACAGAGGCCTGTCCACATGGCTCTTGAGTTTGTTTCTTTGCTTTAGAAGGTGCTTTAGTCTTTGCCTTTGATGCTGAAGTAGGTTTAATGTAAAGATGTTTAGGCCTGAATACACCCTCAGAAGCCGGTGCCTGCTCAGTGGCTCCGGACCCATCTGAGGGAATAGTATCCGATGCTCCAATACCTTGAGTTTCCAGCGGCATGGCCGACTCCACATGGGAGTCGGTAGTGGCCTGCGACTCTAAAGTAGCAGGCGTCAGGGGCTGCGAAAGCACCTGAGAACTGGCGACTGGCTTAGGAAAAGCTTAGTCAGTTTTGGGCCTCGGTTGTTTATCTCTCCTTTTCTTTGCATTTTTTGTGAACTCCGGAAGTTGGATGGCTATCCGACGACATTTCTGGATAATTAAACCGGCGTCCAAAATAGTTTAAAGCAAAATCATACAGACGCTTAATAGTGCGTTGGTTAAATCTAGTACAAAACCGACAACCAGAAACGTTGTGATCAGGGCCTAGGCAAGGAATACAGTAAGAATGAAAGTCCTTATGAGGTATTTGCTTTCCACAAGAAATACAATTATTTACTTTTTCTGACATCGGTCTGGAGCAAGAAAAAAGTTTCCCAACGGGGTACTTAGCTTTATTGAAGACTTTGGATCTGAAATTCGAACACGGAAATCTCAGGAGTCGGCCGACCAGCACTTGTGAAATGCTTCTGCTTCGGGCACCGCGCGGCAAGAAAGACTGAAGAAAATGGCGTCGGCTCCTTCTTTTATAACCCTGATGACCCGACGTCAGGGAAGGGGCGACAGCAGCCGACGCAGGACCCAAGACTTTGGAATTCAGGCCGACTGAGGGCAACCTGCCAGCAGGATTACCCAAATGTAATGACTGCAACAGTGAAACACGAAGAACATTCCCAAAACAGACCATCTTAAAATTTTTCTGTGACTACTGTATACAATAATGTGTAAACAAGAATCTATTAAATCCAGAGTGATCAACAGAGCCTTTTGGTACAAAACAGCAAAACATTTTGAAGGATGAACATTTTAAAGCGTGCAGTCTTAGAAAGGCTGTTGAGTCTGAATAGGTCAAGAATCAGCCTCCAGTCGGCTTCTTTCCTGAGGTCTAGGAATAGCCACTAATAAAGTTCTTTTCCCCATATATGTGTAGGCACTTGTGACAGAAAAGGTTTAGAAATAAAAGAGGGCATAATGTTCCTGATCTTTGAGACCAAGTGGAATACCCGAGAAGGTTGGCTTGAAATTCCACTTAAGCATGCAACCTCTTCATAAGATGTTTTAACACACAGGAATCTGAAGTGATAGTTTCCCATAATCAGAGGCACAGACAAAGTTTGTCAGCAATTCTAGGAGAAGGGGGTAAATTAGCCGGGGTGGTGAAGAGGAAGGGGAAAAGGATCTTGACAGGTGTAGTCAGAAATTACCTCTATTTCTGTTAAAGCCCTAAAATTCACTGTGGTTGTGGAGTCCCTTGCCACTTTTCTTAAATGGATCTTTGCCTGATTTTTGTTGTTCAGACTTTAACTGCTTTTTAAATAAAGGCCTTGGTTTTGCATGGTAATTTCAGTCACCTCTAGCTACCAGAAAGAGTTACATTACTCCTTGCATTATTTTACTTTTCTTTGCTATTTTTTTAAAGAGTTCAGCTGTGGCACCCAAACAAAAATCTTTATCCAGAGCAGCATTCAATAACTGAGTAATGACATCCTCTGGTAAAGGCAGGAATCTTAACCAAGCATGCCTATGGATGATAGAACCAGTGGGAGCTGTTTTAGATACCGCATCAATGGCATCATATCAACATTTTATAGAATGTTTAGATACCTGTAGAAGCAGAAAGAAGCATTTCTTGAGGTTTCGATCTCAAGTCTCCCTCATTTCAGATATCTTCTGACACATATTGTCTAACAGAGCTAAAAGAACTTTATCACATCTGACAATAAACAGCCCTAAATGACGCAGGGTAGCCAGATATATAAATTTTTTTTTAAGGAAGCTGTCAAAGGCTCTGCTCTCCTTACAGATATGAAGAGAATTATGATCAGCAACTAATTTAGCTCTTTTCTCCGAGTACAAAGAGATAACAAGCAGAATCCACCAGAGGGTATTAATAAACAGATCTGAGTGAATGTACTGTAACCTGTAAAAACTGCCTGGTCTTTCAGGAGCTAGATGTTGGGAGCCTGGGGTTAGAGAAGCTGCTAAAAAGGCAACCTCTAAGGCTCCAGGCATATGGAGAATGTCAAACTATCTTTTTGAGTATCAAATATTTCTCTCCTCTCCCACTTAATTCTTTTCATCATAGATACAGTCTCACCAAAATATATATCCTCATTAGGAGGGTCAAAGGTGGCAGTATCTTCCACATCTGACTTATATTCACAAGAAGAAATCTGAGGCATAATTCAAGCCCTTTTCATCAGAGATATCCATTTCAACACAAGAATAATCCCTTTTTCTTTCAGTAAGAACAGAAGAATGAGTTTGTACTGACTCTTAAGACTTTAGCAGCCTTTGAGCTAAAGTAAAGCAATCATATTCCAACTTGTTTTAGTTCCTATTCATACTTCACACATCCCCCTCTTAGTCAGCCATCCAAGCACTCCAGGGTCTGTCCTACCTGTCTAACACATCCCACACTCACTTCCCTTTAATTATATCACTCCTGTATCCCATATAAATATTACCAGTACACTATTTTTTCCTCTATCAACAATTCTCCTCGTACTCAATAATTCTACCCTCCCACAACGCCTCTCATCTCTAATACTATTATCATTACTCTCTCTCCATATATATAGACCTCCATCTGCTCCTTCCACAAACATCTCAAACAACCCATATACCTTTCAAGCCTTCATGCACAACATCTACACACACAATCTCTCACCAGCTACTCCACAATAGGCTCTACCTTATATGCAACAGACTTAATTCTACAAAGTAAACCAAAAGTCTTTAGGTTCACTCCACTAACTCTAAACAGGACTACCTCCACAAAACTAAAAAAACGCTGCAATCAGTAAACTTACCCACCCATTTTAACCTAATAAAATGCGGTGACATTCATCCAAACCCAGGACCATTCTCTGCCTCCTATAACCAACCCAACTCCATAAAATCCCTAAACTTTACTACTATCAATCTACAAAGCATAAGAAACAAAATACCACATCTTCATGAACGGATAAGCCAAAATCAACCAGACTTCAGTGCCATAACTGAGACATGGCTTAAACCATATATCAAAGATGCAGAATTCCTACCCCCTAACTATACTTGTCTTAGAACTGACAGACCACATACAGAAGGTGGAGGTGTTGCTTTCACATACCCAAATTCCCTCACTGTAGTCCCACATACTAAACCCATTCCACAACTTTCCACAGCTGAGATGGTAGTAGCTCTCCTGAAACTAATAACTGTAAAAGCCTCTGTATTATGGTCTTATACATTCCCCCAGGCAATAACATTCCTATATCAGAAAAAATATTCTCGCCTGATCATCTAACAATATTAAAAATTAAATTATCATCTTAGGGGACGTTAACATTAATTGGCTAGATATCACTAGCCAGGACCCCACAACCACCAACATTAACCTCTATTTATCTATAGCCAGCTGATCACTGATATAACAAGACCCAGCAACAAAAACAACAAAGGTTCAATCCTGGATTGGATCCCAGTGATTCACCCTAGTAAAATTTCCACCTCTGGCACACTACCAAATAGTAGAAAAACCAAAAAGGTGGATACGCTCCAAAAACCCACCGGACAACTTTGTCGATAAAAATAAATCACTCGATGTGTTTAAATCCAATCTCATATTTTTATTTTAAGCACAACTCATAGGCTTTTGGTCAGTAACACAACCAACTTCCTCAGAAACAGAAACAGCGTCACACAATTAGAACCTCTATTCATACTGAAACAAAATAGTCACATGTTCTTTAAGTTCTGCGAGACCACATTAAAACCCCCCTGAGACATTAAGTAAATAAAGACTAATCCACTCCTGAAAAATAGAGGGCTATAACTTAAATAGTCATTAAATTGCCCAGTATTGCTCCAGTGAAAATGTTAATCCCCTGGTGGTTCTAGTTAAAAACTTTTAATAAACAGACTTACAATAAGTAAACATGATGGTCATATAAACACATGCTTATAAAATAAAATAAAAACATAAGCCGCTGTCGGCTTAAAATACAAGCAGTCTTGACATAAAATGTTTAAAATCGAATGCAGAACATAACTCGGCTTCTACCTTAAATTACTCCTGGATAAACTGTTAATTCTATGCTGGATATGCTTATGAAATAACAAAATAAGCCGGTTTCAGCTTAAAATACAAGCAGCCTTGGCATAATAGTTAAAATCGAACACTAAACATAAATCGGCTTTTGCCTTATATTATTCCTAAATATACTGTTAATTCTAAAATGGAGATCTAAGCCACTGTCAGCCAACCTTACAAAAGTCAGTACGTTATAAACTAACAGTACATTGTAAAAACCCACACATTCAACAGAAAAATATGAACAAGTGTAAACATCTATTGGCTGCTCTTGAACAATATGTCAAAAATTTCTTGGATGTAATTCAATGAACATATAACATTGTGAAATTCAGAATAAAGTACAACTACGTGCAACCAAGACTAGAGATACACACTCTCAGTCCCTATCACACTAATGCTGCATAAATCTAAAAACTCCTAACCCACACCCCACGACCCCCTTATAGCTCCCTGCATCAAAAAAGGGGTGCCACGGAGAAAAAAGTGATAATATAAACTAACATGTGAATTGACAATCATGTACTACCACACGACTAACCAACGTATACAAGATGTGTGCATTAAACTCTGATGCAACTACAGAGTATAGTCATCTGTTCAACCTCTTAAGTTTTAATAGGCATGTTATAGATGACATGCCATTAATGCCAGGAGAATGACAGGCATCTAACCTAAGTTGCCATGTCAATTCTCTACTTTCCAGAATGAGGGACAATGGACCTCCCCTTCCATCTGGCTGCACTTGGTCTATAATTGAAAACAGAAATTCATGTTTGGGGTTCTCCGCTATATGTTTTGCCAAAGCATTCCCCAACTTGCCCTTTCTTATAGCATGCAGATGTTCGTATATGCGCTCTTGTAATTTCCTGCCTGTTTTACCGACATAGAAGGCCGGGCAGAGGGAACACTTGGCTAAATAAACTACTAGGGTACTGGTACAATTGTACCTACCTAATATATTATATTTGGTGCCTCTTATTTCAAATTTAGAGCCCGTCTTTATGTTACTACAATAACGGCACATACTGCACTTGTACATGCTGTCCCTGCTGTTGGGAACCCTGAATTTTTTCTTTAGTATACTTTTAAGATTTTGGCCCCTTTTAAACACAATTCTTGGAAATTCTATCAATTTCTTCTGATTAAAATCATCCTGTATGACCAAGTTCCAGTTTTTCAAAATAATGGAAATTCTCTCCTTTGCATACATACTATATGTTAATATAAAACTGTTAGACATTGAATCTCCCGAATCTAGTTTAACATCATAATCGTCCTGGGGTGTACTGGTTTAAGTATGGGTGAATAAAAACCCTTTTCTCTCTTCCTCTGTGCTTCTCGCGAGAGACCTTTTTGGTTTTTCTACAGTTTATACTCAGTTTAAGTTTGTTTAGACACTACCAAATAGTATTAGTGACCACTTACCAGCATTTATAATAAGTAAAACCACCTCACCTGCAAGTAATCACCTACTTAAACTAGAGACCTATCCCACTTCTCACAAGACACCTTTATTGAAATTTTACAATGTACCAACTTGGTACCATTAAAATCTCTCCCTCTAGATGACGCAGTTGAATTCTTCAATTCAACATTCCTCAGGATCTTAAATAGTCTAGCCCCACTCCGACTAAAAAGAGACCAAACTAATCATGAAAGCTGGTTCACCAAACCCACAAAGCAAATCATGTTCACTAGAGACAAAATGGCAAAAATATAAAAATCCTTCTGATCTTGCTCTATACAAACAGCTACATAATCAGGCTAAATGACTAGTCATTCAAAATAAAAAAGAACACCGCTATAGTCTACAGGACCAGCATAAACTAAACCCAAAGAAATTCTGGGGAGCAATCAATTCTCTTCTTCACCCAGGCTCAAGCAACAATCCATGCCCACACCCTGACAAAATGCCCTCTGAGATAGCCTCACTCTTTAATTCATACTTCGACACGATAGCCAAGCTGACCACCACCTTCACAACCACTAGCCCCAAATCACCTGACCAATCTTCGTCACATTCCACACCTTTCACTCTACCTAACTTTTCTTCCTCTCCTATACCTACTTCCACTATAAAAACACTCCTTCAAAAACTCAAACCTTACACTAATGCTCCAGATAACTTACCTGCTGAATTTCTGCAACTATCAACAAGCTCCATTGCTCACCCCATCAACATAATCCTCAACAGATCAGGAATCCTGTATACCAATTATCTGGAAGAAAGCATACGTTCTTCCACTCCACAAAGGTGGCAATAACTTGGACATCCTCAACTTCCGACTCATTGCTATTCTCTCCCCATCTCCAAAATATCAGAAAAATGTGTCCACATCCAACTCCTTAACCATTTAGTTAATAACCAACTTCATTCTCCTACCCAACACAGCTTTAGACCAGGCCACAGCACTAATACAGCTCTCATCTCCTTTATGACACAGTAAGTGGGGCTCATGATGCCAGCTTCACTGTCTCTTCACTCTTCCTCAACCTCTCAAAAGCTTTTGATAGTATATCCCATCCCCTACTACTCTCCAAACTCACTAATTTAGGTATCTCACCCCAACCCTAAACTGGTTCTCAAACTATCTCTCTGGTAGACAACAATCAACAAAATGGCAGCAATCCTGTTCACCCTTCCTCAACATTACCACAGGGGTACCCCCAAGGATCCATATTGGGCCCCCTTCTATTTAACATTTTTATTAATAACTTCCATAAAACTCTTACTCAAGGCACCGTGATCCAAGTCCACTTCCGAGTTACAACTACTAACCAACAAGCCCGTACATCTACTGAAACTTGGATGTCAAACAACCATCTCACTTTCAACCCCAGCAAAACTAAATTCATTTTATTCACCCCCCAAAAAAAACTACCCCCCAAAACAAGAATGGATTCACAATCTACTCCCAGAATAATACTATCACTGAAGTTGTCTCTAGCACCAACCTGTTAGGTGTCATCAGTGATGAAAACCTAACATTTGACCTCCATATCCACAGCAACATCAAAACAACACGTTAGAAACTGAGCACCTTGTATAGACATAACTACTTCCGTAACCTCACTGCAATAAAAGGACTCTAGCCTCATCCTTTCTACTACCATCCTTACTGTATGGTGTCTCTATCCTCACCAACATCCAGTCGTCTCTGAAAACCAAACTTGACTCGTTATAAAACGTTTGCCAAATGTGCAACAAATGCAACATTCTCAGCACACCACTGCTCCTCCTTACGGCAACTAAACTGGCTTGAACTACCACTTTATCTCAATTACCTACAGTTAACTACTGCACATAAAATGATACATAAACCATCAGCATGCCGTTCTCTTTCCTCCTTACCGTCTTTGTATCACCCTAACAGACCTCTCCGATCAGAAAACAAAACACTGCTCAAACTAGAAAAACTTGCCCAGCTGGTCAAATGCTCTATTCTTTTACTGTCTCTAAACTTTGGAACACCCTCCCATCTTCAATCACTTCCATCTGTAACCCTGCTCTCTAAGAAGTCTCTTAGACAACAACTCTCCTCTGGCTGGCTATGCTCATGCCAAAATAACTCTCCCTAAAAACTGCTCCTCCCACTCTAACTCACTTCTTTCCAGCCTGCTGGTGTGCCACCTAACCCTCTCTCTAAACCAAACCCTACTTGCCTTACTGGTTTACTTTACCCCAATCCATCTTACATTGCCTTCTCTCTACTTCTTACCATTACCAACCACTGCAGCTATCACCCTGCCTTGACAATCTTCCTCTTCTCTTGCCTCTAATCTCCAACAGTTAACATCTTAAAACTGTCATCTCATTTTGGATAAACCCTGAGCAATCTTTAAAATCTTATCAGACTAACTCTTTGCATATAATCCTTTAACAATGCTAAATATGTTACATAATGTAAATGATTATATAAATAAATATATATATATTATATCAAAAACTTTTCTAATCATAATATATCCTAGACAGCTCTGTTACACATTTGTATTCAAATCAGATTTGTTAATTGTATGCCCACACTCGTTACTGTATTACCTGTTAGCTCTGTATGTAATTGTATTTATATGAACTTGTTAATTGTATGCGGAGCTCTTCTCCCCGGGTCTCCACTGAAAATGGGCTCACCTAGGCCCACTGGACCTTCCTGGTAAACAAATGCAATAAATAAATATTAAGTGGTATGAGAGAGATTTCAGAAGAAATTTGCTTATCAGGAGGAGAAATATGTTTTATCTTCTGCTGCCTTTTATATAGGACATTTGTCTGAGGTTTAGATGGTGAGTGATGGACTTCTACTCTCAGCACTCTATCTCTTCTCTGACGAGAACTTTTTAAACACCTTCTCCATCTTCTGTTGTTATAACTACAGGATCAAGGTTCTTACCTAGAGAAGCATTGTGCACGTTTCAGTTACTCTGAAGCACTGTGCATTTACCAGTTACTCTTAAGACCAGCTGCCCTATGCATACTAGTTGGAACCAGTTTTGACAGTCAGATACCATACTGTTGGTTCTGCTGCACATCATATACTAATGACGGTGGTGCAGGAGTTAAAGCATTCAGCCCACTGCCCATCACGTGTTAAACAGTTACAGCAGGTGGAATTATATGCCTGTTTATCACAAAGTCCACTACCTGAGGCAGTGTGAAAGGAGGTTCATTCACCACCTGTATTAGGAAGAGGAAGTATTTTTGCCTTGGCCATAAAGGGGTAAGGAGAAAAATTCTAGGGTACACCCTTACCTTTAGAAAAACTCTTGGTAACACAGAAGTGGGACAATACATGCAGATATAAAGGTCATTAATGCGAATCAGAAAGCAGCTATCTGCCACACTCGCATGAAAACTTCTACAGACTTTAATAATTGGTGGCTATCTTCAGAAAAAAATACCCCTGGCCTCCATTTTGCTGTTGGCTGGCTGACGATGCTTTTGTTTGGAAGTCACTCATAATTGCTGGTCATTTGTCTGGCGATGTATCTTTCCTGGCTGCTGAGATGTCCACAACCCTGACACTCATATCTGACCGTGAGTCTAACTCCCATACTTGGATGGCTAGTCTGCATAGGGAACACAAATGCATCCCCACTCGATTTGCTTATATACCACATGACTGTTGTGCTTGTCTGTTGTCAGTTGCAGAGTTCCTGGTTCCCAAAACTGCCTGAAAGGCTTTAGAGCTGTCACCACCAATAATTTTTCTTTGATGCTGATATGCTGTTTCTTCTGTAATTGTGGTCCAGTGACAGCACCTTGAGGATGAAGGTGTATGCCCTAAAGCTACATCTGAACTCTCTGCAAGCAGTGTCTAAGTATCTAGTGTTGGAAGTCGAAAACCTATACATCCTGACATTGGCTCTGATTTTGAAAGACCACCAGGCTAAACTATCTCTGCATGCACAACAAGACTGAATGATACTCATTGGAAAAAGTCTTCTAAGAAAGCAACTTTTTTCTACTGGTAAGAACGGTCTGTTCAGCGCTGTGTCCAGCGTGGCCTGCAAAAAAACATCTGGAAGTACTGGTTATCAGACTCTACTTGAAAAGATTTAGAACAAAAACAAGTTTTGGAGAAAGCGAGACTATACTAGAACTCTTCCTGTAGTTTCTCCTTAAAGTGGATTCCCAGAAGGGAGTTGTCCAGGTATATCAATGTGCCCAGTCCTTAGGAAGGTCAGTACTGGGAGAAGACAGTGTTAGTGACGCAACAGGTGGAACACTTGCCTTTGGTGTGGAATGCTGTGGGTTCTATTCCCACACCAAGTAGATGGATTGCTGAGACTGCAGTGCAGTATGAGTGTTGCTGCATTCCTGAGTGTGTTGTCCTTCAGTTGAGACATTAAATTGAGGTCTCATCTGCTTGAGTAGCTGGTGGCTCAGGTGGATGTAAAAGGTCCCATAGCACCTATCAAAAAGGGCAGGGGAAGTTCCTTGATGCCCCGGCCAAATTTCCTCTAGAAGTACACATGCCATCTCTGGTTTCTCCTGAAAAGATGTCACTAGCCTTGTGAAAATAACCCAGTCAACAAAGCATAAATAAATTAAAAAAACAAAAAGCATTCCATGAACACCCTAGGAGAAGTAAAAAGGTAGAGTGGAAGTGGCAATCCCCTGTTCTAAACATTAGGAATCTTGTGTACCCCCTTTCCAATGCAAATGTAATCAGTATCCTTGAGATTCAGTGTTACTATGAATACTCCAGGAATTAACAGCAGGAGGGGCTTGAGAGTAAACATTTCAAACTTTAGAGCATGTAAGAAAAAAAAATGTTTGGGTACAGGTAAATGTCTGCAATAGAACACCTTTCCTTGTTTTTCTACAATGACGTTTCTACTGTTCCCCACATCAGAACGCTGTCCAGCAAAAGCTAGGCTAACTTTATCTAAACTTCTGGTGTTGCAGCATACCCTGAAAGGAGGGACAGTTTTGAATTCCACTCTGTACCCTTAAGGGATAATATCCAAGACTCATTTGTCTGAGTAATATTTATGCACCTACTTCTGAAAAGGATCTGCTGAATCTCCAGATGGTGTTGGCTATGGAGGAGAAAGGGATACTGTGATGGCCATTTTACTGATCACATCTGTCTAATATTCATTAACCTACTACTGAAAAGGATCTGCTGAATTTCCAGATGATGTTGGCTATGGAGGAGAAAGGGATACTGTTTATAGTCATGACTGATCAGAAGGCACTGTGGCATTTCTGCCAGCAAGGCTCTCTAACTTCTCCTTTCTCTTTCCTTGCCGCTTCTGTTTTTTGAAGCTTCACTTCAGCTTGTCCTGCCTGACCCCAGTCTGACAGTGGTAGAAGGGCTAGTTTATGTTCTATGTCCACATATTTACTATGGTGTGTGTTACTCAAAAGTTCCTGCATATTGTAAATAACTATAACAACTGCTATGTACTGTTAGTCGAAAAAAAACACAATGTGCCCAGAAATAGTCCACTGGGGTCAGTGCTCTAGTCTAGTCAACAAATATGTAAATAAAATAAAACAAATAAATAATGTTATGTTGCACATTGCAATGGAGGCTTAGAAGAGCTGCTTAACAGTTTCCATAATCCCCCCCCCCAGTTGCTGCTGCTGTTGTTGTAAGGGATGTCCAGATAGGAAGTACCTGTCTAAAGGGACACATTGGCTAAATACCCTTTTGTATCCTTCAGGAAGGGTTGGATTCCCAAGCAGGCATGTCTGCCACAACTGCTGTCTATAAAGTGTATACTGCAATGCACCCATACTTAATAACATGTCTAGTCATCCTTTATGCTGTTGGGTCAACCCGAAAAGCTGAGCATTCAGGGCCTCACCTTTACCCTATCCTCAACAGCAAGCTCCTTAATTTGTCTTAGGATGTTTTAAATTTAATGTATTCATTTAAGCGTACAAGTACGCTAAGTGGTTATCATGGATCCTTTTGGCCATGACATGGACCACAACAGCATGGGCAAATGCAGCATATATGGGCACTTAGTGTATCCAATCATCATCAACCCCCTTTTTTCTATTATTCTACATGCCAGGTCAACTGTCGCTATCTTTCACAGTTCAATGCAGGTCACTAGCACAATCTACCTCTTCACTGAACGTCCTCAGTGTCTCTTACTTCTTCCCGTCTCTTCCAAGTCTTCTTCATCAGACTGTCTCCTGCTTTCCTACATATGTACCCAAACCACAGTAGTATATTCTCTTTGACCTTCTTTGCAAATAAAGCTACTTGATTTCTGAAACAATGTTCTCATTTCTTCATCTGTTTCACAATGTGCATTCTAACACCCATTTTAGACGCATCTCCATTACCTTTCCCTTCTTGCCTACTTTGCCTTCACTACCAAGATTTCTGTCCCGTACAGTAGCACTGGACACACCACTGTTTTGTACACTTTACTTTTCGGCATCTTTAGCATTCTTCTGTTACAAACTACCCCTGACACTCTGTGGCAGTTAGCTGCAGCCCTATGATTTTAGCTCTGACCTCCTCAGTCACCCCTACCAGATACCTAAAGGTGTTAACCAGTTCCACTATTTTCCCTTCTACTTCAGTTTCAAACATCATGTTCAAAGGCACAACAAGGAATGCTCTTATTTTCCCAAAAAATACTGACTTTTCTGGGAAAATAAGATATTAAGAATCTTCGGTTTCACAGCTAATCGGCATGCCCATCCTAGTTGCTGAAAGCAATCGGAGTGACCCGATGATGGTGTTCTGGGATCTGAATCACTAGCAGCCTAAACAAACAATAACAAAGTAAACAAATAACAAAATAAAATTTATAAAAGAAAACATTACAGCAGATTGCCTGGAACAGCAGTTTGATCCTACTGAAAAAGACTGAACAGAACAGCTATTCCAGACTTTCCACTGCGGCGTCTTAAGTCCTTTATTTCCACACGGTCTTAAGTAGACTGATTAATATGATGCCCCTGAATTAGTCAACTAAATTGCTAGAAGCAATGAAAACAGAGGCAGAGGGTATACACTCTGTCTCCAGCAATCACCCTAAGTAAGCTTTTATTTTAATGCAAGTTGTTAAAAATAAATGATTACACTTCTGGTGTGTGCAAAGTCCTTTGGGAAAGCAGAGTTTGAATACATTACTGCAGGTAAGATGGACCACTGAGCATGATCTTCAAGCTTCTTCTGATTTCCCCCTTTTGCTGCCATGACGGATGTCTTGTCAGTACTCGGATTTATCCCATATGCCTTCCATTTTGCACTTCATTCCATTCCTCTATCATATGTTGAAGTTCTTGTTTGAAGTCTATTTGTAATGCCACATCGTATGCATACAGAAGCTTTGTTAATCTGTCCCTTCCAACCTGTTTGCTAAAGTAGACCATCACCAGTCTCAACAGCAGTGGGCTCATAAAGTACAGTTGTGTACACTTACCATAAATGTAGATGTTTGAATGTATTCACTGTTGCAGTCATCACATTTGGGTTATCTGCCTGCAGGTAGCCCTGAGTAGGCCTGAATACCAGAGTCTTGGGATTTCTGCGTCAGATGCTGTTGCTTCTTCCATGAGGTCAAGGGTATACAACATGCAGCCAATGCCATTACATCAGTTTTTCTTGCCCCAAATAAAACAAACTAGCTCAGAAGAGCATAAACACATATAAAAAAAGAAAAAAAGTGTCAAAACGCTTAGTAAATCCACAACCTGGTAGGAAGCAGATCCAAAACCGTTTATTCACAGACTAAGCGCTTTCACCCTGTATCCATAGGGCATCATCAGAGTAAATAAACCACAAAAAGTATCTACATTTATACAACTATAAAGTACAGCACGCCCACTACTAATTGTACAATTATACAATACTATGCTAATTAATTCTTAAAGAAATATAGTTAAAAACACTTGAACACATTAAAAATGTTTTGATGTATTAAATAAGTAGATAACTAAGTATAAATATATAACCATGCATAAATATGTGCAAATCCTGCTATTAAATAAATAAATACATTCTATCAATAACATTTTATATATAAAAAACTTGACCAACAAAAGTGTACCAAGAAAACATATGCATTTTAAAAACCTACATATATCAAATTACAAAAAGGGCACAAAAAATATATAAATATATAAAAAAAATATTTCTAATGGTCACCTTAAACCTGCAATGCTCTTAACTTCAATACAGAACTCAATGATACATTGTCGTTAATACTTGGAGAAATTGTGGCGTTTATCCTCAATTGCCATTCCATCTCCATTTTAAATATAGTTTTAACATCACCCTCTCTAAAATGGTCAACAATTCTGTCAATAACAAAAACCAAGAATTTATTAAAACCTTCACATTTCACTGAATGATTAATAAAGTGCACTTTCCTTCTTACTTTTTTAATGTCCCTTACCTGCTCTAGTATTCTTTCTTTCAATTTTCTAGTGGTTTTACCCACATAGAACGCTGAATAGGTCAAACGTGGCTATATAAACCACCATCCTAGTATTACAATTACCTGGACTAGGAATTGAACGTTGGCATCCCTCTACCATGACATATGGACCTGTGTTACTAAACTTACATGCCTTACACAAGTTGCACTTAGACGGCCTAAATACCATACTTTTCTTGTTACATGTTTCTTCAAATAGGTTTTTAAGGTTGGTACCTCTAGAGAAGGTCACTTTAGGGGCCAATCTTAACAAATTTGTAATATCAGGACTTAAAATCTGGTTCCATGTATTGTTAACCATAGTCCGTATTTGTGCAGCTTCATGATTAAAAGGCAATACTAAAGATGTATCATATCACCTTTAATTTTGTAAATGTGGTCCCTGTATTGGTATGCAAGAAAGGTAAGAACCTCTCTCTTCTATTTCTACGTATTTCATTTCTAATTTTAATCAATAAATTGTTAGGGTAACCTCTTTCTTGAAACATACCTACAAGAGTATACATTTCTTGTTCAAAATCACCATCAATACTTGTCACTCTTGAAATCCTAACCATTTGGCCCTTCGCTACACTCTTTTTTTGATGGTTAGGGTGGCAACTATTGTAATGTAGAAGGGAATTAGAGTATGTTTTCTTTCTATGTAGTCTAGAAATGAAATATTTGTCATTTTTATCCCAAGTTAATGTAATGTCATGAAAACAAATGCTCTCATTACCAATTTTATATGTAAAATTCAAAAATGACGTAGTAGAATTTAAATAACTAATAAATTCTTCAAGCTCACCTAGTGACCCTCACCATAAAATTAGTATATCATCAAGGAATCTTAACCATGTAATCACCTTACCATACAGGTTGTGTTCAAATACACTGTTTTCCTCCCACTAGGCTAACACCAGGTTTGCATATATGGGCGCACACTTTGCCCCCATAGTTATGCCTGTTGTTTGGTGGAAAACGTCACCTTCAAATAATAAAAAATTGTTCAATAAACACTATTTCCATCAAATCAACTAAAAACTGTCTTTTCACATTATGCATACCCTCTTTACCAAACAGGGCATCTCCAAAAAGCACCAAACCTTAATCATGCGGTATAGAGGTGAATAAATTTGTGACATCAAATGTAACAAATAAAAAAGTCATCATTAATGGAAGTGTCCCTTAAAATTTCTAAACAGTGCCACAAATCCTTTAAAATATGCTTGTAGTACTGTACACAATTTTTACACCAGAAGTCAACATATGCTGCTATAGGGCTCGGTTTTTGAGCCTGTCGCAGAGACAATGGGCCTAAATGGGGGGTTGTATAGATCTTTGTGGATTTTTGGAATTCCAGATATCTTAGGTGTTATTGAGAAATCCACAGTTATGCATTTGTACTCTATATAATCAAGCACATTCTGGGTTAAAAAATCATGTAAAACCCAGTCAATTTTACTGTATGCTATCCTTATCTCATTGCTGGAGACCCTCTCGTACGTTTCAGTGTCATTTAACAACTCATAAATTCTACATACATAATCCTGATGATTCATCAATACAACCCCCCACCCCACCCTTGTCAAGCTTCATAACTCTAACCTGGTTGTGCTCTTTAAGTTGTTTTAACACATTCCTTTCATCTGCTGTTAAACTGTACTCCTGATGTTGTCCTGAATTCTTCAGAATACATCTTATTTCATTTTCAGTCTCAAATGCAGCTACATGTAAATTACTAGATGGGACAAATGTACTTTTCCTTTTTAACTGTGTATCATGAGGTACAACTGACTTCTGTTTGTCATAAAAATATAACTTCGAGTTTAATTGTCTAAAAAAAAGTTTAAAATTAGTCAATACTTTGGCAACATCTTGCTTAAAACTTGGCACAAATTAAAAATCTTTCCTGAACAAAGTCGTATGCAGTTCACTTATGGCTTGCTGCGAAAAAAATGTGCACATTAAAACCATTTTTAGAAATACATGCACATACAAATTGATCAGCAGTTAACACATCATTGTAATGGCCTTCATAATTTGAACTGTGTCCATTCAACATAATATCACTAGCACCTAATTCTTCCATTGGTGTTGTTGGTAGAATGAATTCCTTCTTTAACCCCCCCACCACCACCACCACCATTGTCTCTGTTGTCTGCTCTGTATTCTCTTGGACCTTCTTGGGAGTGGAGGCTGTTCTAAAAAATCATTGTTATCAGTCTCACCTAATGGCTCATTGTCCCTATTGTATTCATCTTCAGAACTGTTAGCCAAATCATTTTGTTCCTTAGCATGCTTAGTAGACAAAGGGTAAACAGTTTTATGCATATAGTCATTAGTATCTCTTAAATTTTTCTTTTGTTTTCTAGCTAAATTTTTCTTCATATATTTGTCTGTTTCAACAGAAATAGAATGGTATACATGCTTGTTGGCGAATGGTATACATGCTTGTTGGCTTCAAAAAGTAAGTTATTAGTTACACTGTTGTTCATTTCAGTTATTTCTTTCTCTAAAACACAGTTTGCAATAATTTTCTCTAATACTAATCTGCACTAAGTCTAACCCAGTGCGGTCAAAAAGTTCCAATAGCTCACCATGCATGATCGATCATGTCCCTGTCTCATCGGGAAATTTCCATATTCTTAAGCCTTTTGGCACATGGCTTAGTTCCAAGGAACATTTTAAGTAAAGGTTGTTTGCTTGCAGGCCTTTGAACTTTTTTAATGTACGGAGTTGTGTGCAGACCATACCATACCCTTCCCCTTGAGCGGGGGAGTCAGTAGACTAATTCAGGTAATCTCATTATAGAAATGAAATTCAACACTGATCCATTTGTTGAATTCATCCGAACGTCGTTTTTAGACCGGTTAGTCACCTCTGGTCGATTTCCACTAAGTCTTGAAGTTCCTGGTGTACAATGAAGTATTAATAGTTTGACCTGATAATCAGACAAATTAATCTGGTCCAAACCATGGGTGTTCAACGTAGATTGAACGTGGATTTCCCAATAACACCCAAGATATCTGGAATTCCAAAAATCCACAAAGATCTATACAACCCCCCATTTAGGCCCACTGTCTCTGCGACAGGCTCAAAAACTGAGCCTATATGTTGACTTCTGGTGTAAAAATTGTGTACAGTACTACAAGCATATTTTAAAGGATTCGTGGCACTGTTTAGAAATTTTAAGGGGCACTTCCATTAATGATGACTTTTTGTTTGTTACAGTTGATGTCACAAATTTATTCACCTCTATACCAGCATGATTATGGTTTGGTGCTTTTTGGAGATGCCCTGTTTGGTAAAGAGGGTATATGCATAATGTGAAAAGACAGCTTTTAGTTGATTTGATGCAAATAGTGTTATTGAACAATTTTTTTATTTGAATGTGAAGTTTTCCACCAAACAACGGGCGTTGCTATGGGGGAAAAGTGTGCACCCATATATGCAAACCTGGTGTTAAGCCAAGTGGGAGGGAAACTGTGTATTTGAACACAACCTGTATGGTAAGGTGATTACATGGTTAAGATTCCTTGATGATATGCTAATTTTATGGCGAGGGTCACTAGGTGAGCTTGAAGAATTTATTAGTTATTTAAATTCTACTGTCATTTTTGAATTTTACATATAAAGCTGGTAAGGAGAGCATTGATTTTCTTGACATTACATTAACTTGGGACAAAAAATGACAAAAAATGAATTTCTAGAGTACATAGAAATAAAAAAACATACTCTAATTCCCTTCTACATTACAATAGTTGCTACCCTAACCATCAAAAAAAAGAGTGTAGTGAAGGGCCAAATGGTTAGAATTTCAAGATTGACAAGTAGTGAAGGTGATTTTGAACAAGAAATGTATACTCTTGTAGGTATATTTCAAGAAAGAGGTTACCCTAACAATTTATTGATTAAAATTAGAAATGAAATACGGAGAAACAGAAGAGAGAGGTTCTTACCTATCTTGCATACCAATACAGGGACCGCATTTACAAAATTAAAGGTGATAGAATATGATACATCTTTAGTATTGCCTTTTAATCATGAAGCTGCACAAATACGGACTATGGTTAACAACACATGGAACCAGATTTTAAGTCCTGATATTAAAAATTTGTTAGGATTGGCCCCCTAAAGTGACCTTCTCTAGAGGTGCCCCCCTTAAAAACCTATTTGAAAAAAACATGTAACAAGAAAAGGATGGTATCAAGGATGTCTAAGTGCAACATGTGTAAGGCATGTAAGTTTATTAACACAGGTCCTTATGTCATGGTAGAGGGATACCAACGTTCGATTCCTAGTCCAGGTAATTGTAACACTAAGATAGCGGTTTATATAGCCAAATGTTTGACCTATTCAGCGTTCTATGTGGGTAAAACCACTAGAAAATTGAAAGAAAGAATACTAGAGCAGGTAAGGGACATTAAAAAAGTAAGAAGGAAAGTGCACTTTATAATCATTCAGTGAAATGTGAAGGTTTTAATAAATTCTTGGTTTTTGTTATTGACAGAATTATTGACCATTTTAGAGAGGGTGATGTTAACCTATACTAAGAGAAAGTGGAGATGGAATAGCAATTGAGGACAAACGCCACAATTTCTCCAGGTATTAACGACAATGTTTCATTGAGTTCTGTATTGAAGTTAAGAGCACTGCAGGTTTAAGGTGACCATTAGAAATAATGTTTTTTTAATATATTTATATATTTTTTGCCCTTTTTGTAATTTGATATATGTAGGTTTTTAAAATACATATGTTTTCTTGGTACACTTTTGGTCAAGTTTTTTATACATAAAATGTTATTGATAGAATGTATTAATTTATTTATTTAATAGCAGGATTTGCACATATTTATGCATGGTTATATATATTTATACTTGGTTATCTAGTTATTTAATACATCAAAACATTTTTTAATGTGTTTAAGTGTTTTTTAACTATATTCCTTTAAGAATTCATTAGCACAGTATTGTATAATTGTATAATTAGCAGTGGGCATGCTGAACTTTATAGTTGTATAAATGTAGATGCTTTTTGTGGTTTATTTACTCTGATGATGCCCTATGGATATAGGGTGAAAGCGCTTAGTCTGTGAATAAACGGTTTTGGTTCTCCTTCCTATCAGGTTGTGGATTTACTCAGCGTTTTGACACTTTTTTCTTTTTTTCTTGCCCCAGATGTCAGGTGCCCCAAAATAGGAAGCAATTACATGGCATGTAAAACCCCCAGCAAAAAAAACAAATACCAGTGATATAAGATATGCCAGACAAAAAGGATAGGAAAGAAATCAAGAGAAGTCAGGGGGCTGGAGGGAGGGTAGCCAGGACTGCAACAGTGAATACACTCAAACATCTACATTTATGGTAAGTGTACACAACTGTACTATGTTCTTCGTGTTTCAATGTTGCAGTCATCACATTTGGGTTGATTTCCAAAGCTAAGGAAGGGTGGAGGTAGTTATGAAACATTAGGGCTAGCAATCAGGCCCTGTAAGACTGCTGTGGCAAATCCAGCTCTGGAGTTAGAAAATATAGGCAAGTGGTAGTGCTTGGTGAAAGAGTGTACAGAGCTCCAGGTTGCAGCTTCCAGGATGTCCCTGGTAGGAACTCCCCTGAGAAATGCTGTAGAGGTAGATGTAAGCCCTAGTGGAATGAGTTCTGATCCCCAGTGGGGTGGGTTTCCCATGGTGTTTGTAGCAGAAATGGATGCAGTGTGCTACCCATTTAGAAATGGTTTGCTATGAAATGGCCTTGCCCTCTGCCCCTGCAGCAAAGCTGACTAGCAGCTGCTCATATTTTATGAGAGGTTTAGTCCTGTCCAGATAGAACCTAAGCTTCCTGTGCACGTCCAGGGAATGCAGGATCCTTTCCCCTTTATTCTGAGGATTAGAAAAAAGGTTGGAAAATGAATGGGCTTGTTTAAAGCCACACTAGACACCACCTTGGGCATAAAGGATGCGTTAGTCAGTCCTGAGGGAAACCCTGTCTGCATGGAAGATAATGAAGGGTTCCACTGCCATAAAGGCCTAAAATTCAGACACTCTTCTTGCTGAAGTGATGGCTAGGCGTAAAGCTGTTTTCCATGAGAGGAATTTTAACTTTGCTGTGGCCGCAGGTTCAAAGAGCGGAAGTGTAAGCTTTTCTAACACAAAGTTAAGGTCCCAGACTGGAGTGGGAGCTCTCCTGGGGAGTCTTAAATTTTTGGCCCCTCTCAGGAACTGTTTTACCAGAGGATGAGAGAAGAGAGGTGGGCTCACTATTATAATGAGCTGAGATGGCAGAGGCATGGATCTTAATTGAAGAGAAGGATATGCCTTTGTGGAGCATTTCTGTTAAGTAATCTAGTATATCAGGTAAGCCAGGCACAGTTGTGCCCATTCCCTGAGACTGGCTCCAGGAACAGTATCTTTTCCATTTTTCTGAATAGGATTTTCTAGTACTAGGCATCCTTGCCTCAAGAATGACATCCAGCACCTGCTTACGGAGGTTTGCTGGTGTGGAATTCAGGGGATTAGCCAGGCTGCAAGTTTCAGGGTCTGTAGCTGAGGGTGCAGAAAGTACAGTTTTGTACCTACCACAAATGTAGATGTTCGAGTGTTGACACTGCTGCAGTCATTACACTTGGGTTATCCTGCCGTCAGTCGGTCCCCACAGTCGGCCAGAGTCCCAAAGTCTTGGTCCGGCGTCGGTTGCTGTTGCCTCCTCCCTGACGTCAGTGCGACAGGGGTATATAAGATGCAGCCGACACCATTTTCTTCAGTTTTTCTTGCCCCAGATGTCAGGTGCCCCCAAATAGGTAGGCAATTCAAATTGCTAGTAAATAATACAAAAGAAAAGCAAACAACCATTTTTAGGTTACTCCCCATAGGTAAAAAGGGTAGATGTCCTAGGTAAGTACCAGAAAGTAAGAGGGGAAGGAGGGAGGGTAAGCTGGACTGCAGCAGTGTCAACACTCGAACATCTACATTTATGGTAGGTACAAAACGGTACTATGTTCATTGTGTTACACTGCTGCAGTCATTACACTTGGGTGGAATCCCAAAGCTGAGGTAGGGAGGCTGGATCTATAAGGCATTAGGGGTGGCTATAAGGCCCTGCAGTACAGCAGTGGCGAAGCCAGCTCTGGATTTGGAGTATAAAGGCAAATGGTAATGTTTGGTGAAGGTATGCACAGAACTCCATGTTGCTGCTTCCAAAATATCCTTGGTAGGTACTCCTCTGAGGTAGGCAGTTGAAGTGGCTGTTGCCCGAGTGGAGTGAGATCTAATGCTGCTACGTACAGGTTTCCCATGGTGGGTATAGCAGAAATGTATACAGTGTCCTATCCATTTTGAAATAGTCTGCTTTGAAATGGCTTTTCCCTGTGCTCCTGCAGCGTATGCCACCAATAATTGCTCAGATTTTCTGAAAGCTTTGGTTTTGTCCAAGTAGAAGCGTAACTGTCTGTGAATGTCCAAAGAATGTAGCAATTTCTCCCCTTTGTTCTGTGGTTTTGGATAAAAAGTTGGCAAGTGAACAGTTTGGTTCAGAGCAACACTTGATACCACCTTTGGCATAAATGTAGGGTTAGTTCTTAAAGACACCCTGTCCTGGTGGAAGATGAGGAAAGATTCCACTGCCATTAGTGCCTGTAATTCTGAAACTCTTCGTGCTGATGTAATTGCTAGTAGCAGAGCAGTTTTCCAAGGGATGTATTTTATTTCTGCTGTGTTAGCTGGCTCAAAAGGAGGTAGAGTTAATTTTTTCCAAAACAAAGTTGAGGTCCCAAGTTGGTGTAGGTGCTCTATGGGGCGGTCTTATGTTTTTTGCCCCTCTAAGGTATTGTTTGAGCAAAGGATTAGAAATAAATGGTGGATCCATGTTGTAATGAGCAGAGATAGCGGAGGCGTGGATCTTGATGGATGAAAAAGAGAGACCCTTGCCCATCATCTCAGTTAAGTATTGAAGCATCTGAGGAATGTTTGGGACAAGAGGGTCAAGGCTGTGCGCTTGGTTCCAGGCACAGAATCTCTTCCATTTATCCGAGTATGCTTTCCTGGTGCTAAGCCTTCTGGCCTCCAGAATGACATCCATAACAGCTTTGGAGAGAGGCATTGCTTGCTTGACTAGGGAATTTTCCATGTAGCTAGGTTTAAGGTCTTTTGCTGGCTGTGAAGTATCTGATTGCTGTGCTGTGTCAGCTACTCTGGGATTTGAGGCAAAATCCAGGGTGGTTCTTGTGCTAAGTTCTTTAAGATTGTGTACCAGTGCTGGCATGGCCAGTCTGGTGCAATCAGTATCATTTTTGGCTCTTCCTGCCTAGCTTTTATGAGTAACTCTTTGAGGAGAGGTAAAGGAGGGAAAGCGTATACTTGTAGTTTTTTCCAGCTGAATGAGAGGGCGTCCACTTTCCATGCTTGTGGATGGCAGCTCCTTGTGCAGAATTTCTGTAATTGGCAGTTCTTTGGGGAAGCAAACAGATCTATGTCCGGGCTCCCCCATTTTTCTGTTATCATTCTGAATATTTGTGGATTCAGTTTCCATTCATGTGGGTCCATAATATTTCTGCTTAGGTCGTCTGCCAGTGTGTTTTGCTCTCCTGGCAGGAATTGTGCTTGCAGATGACCTTAGTAGGTTAGAGCTGTGTTCCACAAGGTCATGGCTTGTCTGCAGAGGGGGTAGGAGTGTGTGGCCCCTTGCTTGTTTATGTACCACATAACAGTGGTGTTGTCTTGTCTTTAGTAGTAATTGTCCTGGATGCAGTAGGTCCTTGAAAGCCATAATAGCATTTTGTACAGCTAGCATCTCTTTTTGATTGATGTGGAGATGTCTTTGCTCTGTGGGCCACTCGCCCTGGATACATTTTCCTGCCATGTGTGCTCCCCAGGCGTAATCCGATGTATCTGTTGTCAGTGTTTGCCTGGCTGTGGGTTGAGTGAAAGGCTGTCCCTTGTTGAGGTGACAAGCTTGTGCCCACCATCGAAACTCCTGTTGCAGGCAAGGAATTAGTGGTATAACTGTTTCCAAACTTTGACAGTGTTGAGACAATACGCTCTTTAGGTAACATTGTAGCTTCCTCATATGCAGTCTGGCATATGGAATTAGTAGTATGTAAGATGCCATGTAGCCCAAGGCCTGCAGATTTTTTCTTGCAGGGAGTTGGGTCTTTGTTGCCATTAATTGAAAATATTGAGTCAGTTGTCCTTGCTTGTCTGGCATGAGATAAGCCATCTGGGCCATTGTGTTCAAGCTGGCACCCAGAAATATTATCTGTTATGAGGGCACTAGTTTTGATTTCTTTTCATTTACTGTGTACCCCAGGCAACTTAATAACTTTTTTATGTATGCCAGATGCTTTAGTATAATGTCTTTGCTCTCTGCTTGAATCAAGCAGTCGTCCAGGTATGGATAAATTTGAATTCCTTTTTGCCTGCAAAATGCAATTACTGGTGCCAGGCACTTTGTGAAGACCCTGGCGCAGTAGATAAGCCAAAGGGCAGTGCAGAAAATTGATAGTGCATTGAACCAGCTAGAAATCTGAGGCATCTTCTGCAGTTTTGTCTGATAGGGACATGCAGGTATGCCTATTTGAGGTCCAACGTCACGAGCCAAGCTTTCTTGCCCAGCATGGGAAGAAGCTGCTGCAGTTGTCAACATCTTGAATTTCGGTACATCCAGGTAAGTGTTTAGTGTAGAAAGGTCCAGAATGGGTCTCCAGGCTTTGTCCTTTCTGGGAACCAGAAAGAGTCTTGAGTAAAATCCTTGTCCTTGTTCCTATGGTACCTTTTGAATAGCTCTCATGTCCATAAGTGCTGTAATTTGTCTTTGAGCCTCTGCCCATTGATTTGGTGGCAGATTTGGCATTCCTTTTAGCCTTTGCAGGGTGTGAAAATGGAACCTGTAACCTTGAGCTACAACGTTGAGAACCCATTTGTCTTTGGTGATGCAATGCCAGTTGTGATATAAAAGTGCCAGTTTTCCTCCTAAGGGGGCTGCCAAGAGAGAACTGTTTGGCAGCTGTAGTGGAAAGTCATTGAGTCTGTTTTTTATAAGGTTGAGGCCTGTCTTCTCCTTCTTTCTGGCCTGGTGTAGTGGAAAGTCATTGAGTCTGTTTTTTATAAGGTTGAGGCCTGTCTTCTCCTTTCTGGCCTGGTGTGCCCCACTGTCGAGGCCTGTAAGGGCCTTGTGTCTGACCTCTACCTCTTGGACGTCTGTATCTGCCCCTTTGAGGTCTGTCTGTGACTGGAAAAGACCAATTCCTTGTTGGCCAATTTCTGCTAAAACGAGGAAGCTGAACCTGTAAAAAATCTTTCACCGTTTGCATAGATTTTGCCTTATCCTCCACCTTCTTTAATACCTCCTCTGGCTTAACTCCAAACAGTACATCCCGCTGTAAAGGTGCAGCCAATAATTTTACCTTAACATGATCTGGTAAAGCATGTTCTTTTAACCAAGCATGCCTTTTAATGACAGAGCCTGTAACTGCTGCTCTACAGGAGGCCTCTAAGGAGTCAAATCCACATTGCAAAGTATGTTTTCCCACTTGTTCAGCAGCATGCAATAAATCCTGCATTTCTTTTAAGTTAGGAGGATCTGAATCTGGAAGCATCTTTTATTTCAACTGAGACATCAAAAATTGCTGATATTTTAGCATGTGAAACTAGCAATTCAAGGCTCTCATTGCTAAAGTTGCAGACGTATATACCTTCTTTCCCCATCCGTCTAAAGCTCTGGAATCTCTGTCAGAGGGAACTGGGTTTTTTGCTGATGAGGCCTTAATCCCTTTGGGTCCCTGAGAAATAGTTTCAGGGTCAGCAACAGGGCTTTTGTACAGAAATTTGTGAGAGTCAGGGACTCTGTAATATCTATCAGGTTTAACTGGGGCTGGGGGTAAGGAGGTCATGGTTCAAAGTGGATTCAGTGTACACATCATCCACAATGTCTAGAACTGGCGGGATAGCAAGGGGTCTGTGTTGAGGCAATAAAAGGAAGTCTTTGAGCCTTTTCTTGGATTCTGAGTAATCCTGGCCTTCCCAATGGAAATGCTCCCTCATGGTATGTAAGGTCTCCCCAAAGGAGTAATCCTCAGGCGGAGAGGCTGACTGAATTGATTCCTCAGCATCAGAATCCTAATAAGGGGGTAAAGAATATCCTAAGTCCGAGGAAGAGTCAGAGGATATGGACACCTGATCAGAAGATTCATAGTCTGCATCCTGTTTGGGCCTTTTATCAGGAGGGGGATGGGACCCCCTGATCAGGGTGATTAGGTCCTCGGCCATTTTTAGCATTTGTTTCTTAGGCATGGAAGCCTGTCCTGGAAAGAGTTGTGTCTGTTTCTTTGCTTTTAAGGTGGGCTTAAACTTAACAGAGGGTTTAATGGTTAACTGGGTAGGTCTGAAAACACACTCTAACTGTGGATTTCTCAGCTACTTCGATTCTCTCTGTAGGTTTAGGATCGGTAAGCTGAAAGCCTAGTGTATCCGAAGGCCCAGCCAGCTCCACGTGAGAGTCAGATGCGGTCTGTGGAAGCGGTCGTCAGGGGCTGCGTAGGTGCCTCGCTGAAAACCGGAGAACTGGCGACTGGCCTAGAAGAGGCATCGTCGTCAGTTTTGGGCCTCGTATGCCTGTCCTTGTCCTTGCGCTTTTTATACATTGCGGTCGTCGGAATTTCCGACGGCATGGTGTAATTGAATTTTCTACCAAAATAATGTCAGGCAAAATCAAACCGACGTTTAATAGTGCGCTTGCTAAACCTAGCACAAAACCGACAACCAGTGACGTCGTGGTCAGGGCCAAGGCATGGAATACAATAGGAGTGGAAATCCTTATGAGGTATTTGCTTCCCACAAGAAATACAGTTATTAACTTTTACTGACATCGGTCTGAGGCAAAAAAAAGTTTCCCCAACGGGGTACTTAGCTTTTTTAGAATATTTCAGTTCTGGATTCGGAATGAAAATCTCAGGAGTCGGCCGACCGGCACTTGTGAACTGCTTCTGCTTCGGGCACCACGCGGCAAGAAAGACTGAAGAAAATGGCGTCGGCTGCATCTTATATACCCCTGTCTCACTGACGTCAGGGAGGAGGTGCTATCAACCGACGCCGGACCAAGACTTTGGAACTTTGGCCGACTGCAGGACCGCCTGACGGCAGGATAACCCAAGTGTAATGACAGCAGCAGTGTAACACGATGAAAATTCTGGCCTGCCTGCTGGGACAGCAGGGAAGGAGTCTGAGGCAGGTGCCATGGTTGTAGTACTGCCATACTGTGCAAAAGAGTGTACCAGAGCTGGCGTAGCCAGTCTGCCGCAATCAGGATTGTCCTTGGCTTGTCCTGTTTAATTTTTAGTAGAACCTTCAAGAGGAGTGGCAGACGGGGAAAGGCATAGACTGAGAGGCTTTCGCAGGTGAAGGACAGGGCATCCACTTTCCAAGCTTGGCTGTGGGGAGTTCTGGTGCAATATTTGCTCAACTGATAATTCTGAGGGGAAGCAAAAATGTCCACCTCTGGTGCCCCCTACCTGTTCCTCAAAAGCTTGAATATTTTGGGTTCCAGTTTCCACTCGTGTGGATCCATGAGATTTCTGCCAGTGAATTTAGTTTGCCTGGCAGGAATTGAGCTTGTAAATGCACTTGGCTGCTCAAGCCTGTGTTCCACAGAGCCAATGCTAGTCTGCAGAGTGGGTAGGAACTGTGGTGTTGTCTGTCTTTACCGATAGTTTTCCTGGAAGAATAAGGCTCTCAAAGGCTGTCAGAGCATTCTGCACAGCTAACATTTCTTTTTGATTGATATGCAGGTGCATTTGCTTTGGGTTCCATTTGCCCTGAATGCACTGCCCTACCATGTGAGCTCCCCATGCATAGTCTGATGTGTCTGTTGTTAGGGTTTGGGTGGCAGGAGGTAGAATAAAAGGGAGTCCCTTGTTGTGGATGCAGGCCTCTGCCCACCAAAGGAACTCTATCCTTAGGCAAGGAATGATAGCAATCATTGTTTCCAGGTCATGAGAATGTTGACACCAGAGACTTTTTAGGTACCACTGAAGTTTTCTCATATGCAGTTTGCTTATGGAATTAATAGAATGCAAGAGGCCATGAACCCTAGGGCTTGCAGTATTTTTCTTGCAGATAGCTGGGTTTTGGTGGTCAGTAGACTGAAATAGTTTGTCAAATATATTTGTTTCTCTGGAGTGAGGAATGTCATCTGGGAAGGTGTGTTCAAGCTTGCTCCCAGGAATACATCTGTTGGCTGGGTACCAGCTGTGATTTCTTTTCATTGATGGTGTACCCCAGTGAAGTGAGAAGTCTCTTTACAAATGCCAGGTGCTGAAGTAGCAATTCCTGACTGTCCACCTGAATCAGGCAATCGTCAGAGTATGGGTAAATTTGAATTCCTCTCTGCCTGCAATATGCAATGGCTGGAGCAAGACACTTTGTGAATACCCTAGGCGCAGTAGATAAGCCAAAGGGAAGTGCAGAGAACTGATGGTGCATAGAGCCTGCTCTGAAGCGTAGGTATTTTCTGCAAGATTCCCTTATGGGAATGTGCAGATAAGCTTCTTTTAAATCTAGGGTTGCTAGCCAGGAGTCCTTGGCTAGCATAGGAAGCAGCTGTTGGAGACTTAACATTTTGAATTTTGGAACCACCAAAAAGGTGTTGAGAATAGACAGATCCAGGATAGGACGCCAAGAGTTTTCATTTCTCAGGACCAGAAACAGGCTGGAGTAAAAACCTTGTCCCCTTTATTCTGCTGGGACAGGTTGAATAGCCTTGATACTGAGAAGAGAAAGTACTTGCTTTTGGGCCTCTGCCCACTGGTTTGGTGGTAGGTCTGGCCATCCGCTTATGGATGGGAGTGAGTGGAATTGGAATCTGTATCCCTGGGAAACAATGTTTTAAGACCCATTTGTCTTGGGTAATGTATTGCCAATTTTTGGCATGCAGTGCAAGTTTTCCCCTAAAGGTGCAAGTACTTGGGCAAGGCTTGGAAGAGTTAAGAATAAATCATTGTGCAATTTTACAAACGGATGGAGGCTTACTACTCCCTGTTTTGGACATGGGTGCACTCTATTGCTTAGATCTGTGCATAGCCTGAGACTGAAGTCTTGGTGGTCTGCTGCCCCTGGGTTTGGACTGAAGGCCTGGAAGGGACTGGAAAAGAACAGTTTTTTGAAGGCCAATGCCTACTGAATCTAGGTGATTGTACTTGTAAGAAATCCTTAACAGTTTGCATAAATTTAGCTTTCTACTCCATTATTTTGAGGACTTCTGCTTTATTACCAAACAGACGCTTTTGATTTAATGGTGCATCCAGTAATTTTGCTTTGACATGATATGGAAAATTTTGTTACATCCAAGTGACGCCTCCAGGTGCATCTGCAGTTACCTCTTACTGCTCCTCTAGGTGTCAAATATTACTTGTTCATACTGGCATTAATAATTCCAAACCATGCTACATACAAGGTTTTAGAATATTTTATCTTGAAGCATGCACGATAGCAAATACAACTGTATTGATATTTGACCACTGTCAATGAGTATTTGTTAGAATTGTAAGGTGATAACTTCACTTTTAAAGGGTCAGGCCACACCCACTAGGACTTAAAGGTACACACTCAAAACAGTTGTACTGGAGTGAATGAGCCAAGCATGTCTTCTAAGAACAGACCCAGTGATAGCAGCCTTGCAAGATGCTTCTAAAGCATAAAACCCACATTGCAAAGTATGTTTACCAACTTGGTAAGCAGAATGCATTAACTCACAATCAGGAATCAATAACATTTTTTGTTTAATTAGCTCCATAATATGCTGTTGTTACTTTAACATATGAAACTGGCAATTTAAAGCCCTAATGGCAAGTGTAGCAGAGGTGTATACCTATTTTCCCCATCTATCTAATGCCCTGGAATCCCTGTCCGAAGGGGTAGGATTTTTTGGCAGTTGTAGCCTTAATGCTTTTAGGTCCCTGGGAAATGGTCTCTGGGTCCGCAGTAGGATTACTAAAAAGGAATTTGTGGGAGTCAGGCACTCTATAGTACCTGTCAGGTTTCCTGGGAACTGGAGGCAAGGTATCAGGGGTAAGGCTGGATTCCAGGAAGACATCATCTAAAATTTCCAGAACAGGAGGGATAGCTAGAGGCCTGTGCTGAGGCAAGCTTAAAAATTCCGAGTCTCTTTTTGGACTGGGAGTAGTCATGGCTCCCCCAGCAGAAATGTTCTCTAACAGTGTGCAGGATTTCACAAAAGGAAAAATCCTCTGGTGGGGAAGCAAAGGGAATGGAATCCTCTGCATCAGAATCCTCATAGGTAGATAAGGATATATCTTGGAAATCAGAAGGATCAGAGTAATCAGATTCCTGATCAGAAGAATCAGAAGGAAAAACAGTTCTGGGTCTTTTTGAAGGGGAAGGCTGACTTCCCCTAATTAAAGTAATGAGGTCCTCAGCCATTCTAATCATTTGTTTTTGTGGCATGTGGGCCTTTGTTTCCTAGGCGTAGTGCGAACTTTAGGCCTGAGAAATTCTGTATTTTTGGTCTGAAAGGAAGTTGTCAGTTTAATATGAAGATTGGAAGGCCTGAAAACACCCTCAGAAGCAGATGCCTGCACAGCGGCTCCGGACTCATCCAAGGTAGAGATATCCGCAGAGTCCATAGTCAAAGAAGCATCTCGTGGCATACCGGACTCCGAATGGGTCTCAGTAGAGGCCTGCGAATCTGTAAAAGTGTATATCAGGGGCTGCGAAAGCACCTCACTGAGTACCGGCAGACTGGCAAGTAGCTTAACGGTAGCGTCGTCGGCAGCCTTGGACCTATGCGGTCTGTCTCTGTCTTTATCCTTTCGTTTTTTCAGAAGATCGGTAGTCGGATGACTTACCAAAGACATTTCAGAGCACGGAGATCGAGAGAGAAAGAATTTAGCTACAAAAACAGCCCGATGACTAACAGCTCGGGCATTGAACAAGACACAAAACCGACAGCGAGGGACGTCGTGGTGTGGGCCTAAACAGGTGATGCAGTAAGAATGAAAATCTCTGTGAGGTATTTGCTTTCCACAGGCAAGACAATTATTAATTTTTTTCTGACATCGGTTAGAGCAAGAAAAAAGGATCCCCAACAGGGTACTTATCTTTTAGAAGAATTCAGGTCTGAAACTCTAAAAACAAAAATTTCAGGAGTCGGCTGACCAGCACTTGCGAACTGCTGCTGCTTCGGGCATCGCATGGCAAGAAAGACTGATGTAATGGTGTCAGCTGCATGTTTTATACCCCTGATGACCTGACGTCATGGAAGAAGCGACAGCATCCACGCAGAAATCCCAAAACTCTGGTATTCAGGCCGACTGAAGGCTACCTGCAGGCAGATAACCCAAATGTGATGACTGCAACAGTGAAACACAAAGAACATCTGAACCCTGATGACCACCGACTCCAACTGGGAACTCCTCTGCAAGTCCAAACACTGTTTGTACTTGTGCCACTCTGTCCCTGTATATAACCTGCACTAATTCTACCAATAATGTTTGGACTTCAACTTTTGCAGGACTACCCAAATCATCTTTCTTGGAACACTGCCATATGGTATTCCTAGACTTAGAAAAAATAAAGTGGACTCTTTCCTCATCTCTAGCTTCTTCTCAAACATCTAGCACATTGCAAACACCAGACTGGTTGGGCTGCATCCTGATCTGAATGTGAACTGTTCATCTCCCACCTGCATATTCATTTATCAGTCAGCCTCTCCAACAAGTTTGTGCAGTGTGACAGGAAGTTGATATCTCTATATTGCCCACAGTTGCAAATGCCCCCCATGTTCTTGTACACTGGCACTATAATGGTTATTCACCACTCATCTGGGATAAAGAAACCTCTTTCCATTTCTCCCCTAACTCACTTATTTTTTTTAACTTCATCTATCATCTTTATCCTTTCTATCATGACCTCATCTAAGCCTGCTGCTTTCCCTCACTTCATTTTCCTTAGTATTATTACTTCATCTAGGTTGGGTTCTTCGATCTCCATTATAGGCTGCCTGGGGAAGTAAAACTTCTGCGGAGTTTTCTACATTCAGAAGCTGCTGGATGTACTCATTCCATTTGCCTTTGATGTACTGTGGATTGGCGAGCAGGCTGTTGTTGGCATCCTTTTTAAGGGTGTCTAATGACTATCATCTTTATCTCACTGTCTTTGCCTTGCAATGGATGCTTGTGCCATCTGTTGAGTCACTTTCCAGAAGCTGGCAGATTGCCTCTGATGCCTTGTTCTTTGCTATTGCAACTGCTCTCTTAGCCTCTTTGTCAGCCAACCAGTATACCTTATAGCCAATCAGTCAGCATGCTTTTTTGGGAGGTGGGAGGAAACTAGTGTACCCAGAAAAAACCCACACAGACATGGACTGAACATGTAAATTCCCCACAGTCTCTTTTTGGTGACTACTTACACAGATCCAACAAAAAGAATAGCAGACACATACACATTCTTTTCAAACTTATGCAATACTGTGCTCTCTATACCACTTGGAAGTGTACTTTGGACCCAAGGGATAATTTGTATGCCCTAGTCACATCAAGGTACTAAAAAGCCTGTTGGAAACTGCAGAACCTGCCTGGTTTCTCTGGCATAAATGGCTGTGAAAAAGCCCCAAAGAAATCACCACAAAGTGCCTCTGAATACCGTGAATACTAGAACAGCAGGTTAGAGCTCATCCATAATTATTTTTTTTCTCTCAGACACTTCTCCCTCATGAGATTGAAGGTCTAGCCACAGTAAACGTTTTCAGGCAGAACCAGAAGAAATCATTTTTTCAACATCCATATCATGTCCAAGAGAAGAGGATATTCATGTAGTAAATGTTAAATCCTTATAATCTTCAAAAGGACAGCACAAATCCACAGGAACAGAAAGCTGCCTTCTTTCAATGGGCTGGGAATTTAAAAAGAAGGACGTCTGCTACTAGTTCTGCCACACTGCAAAGAGCTTTTTGCCCAAACCCTTAAAATTCTGCTAGGGCAAACCTTGCTGGATAGATAGGAAAGTCAGCACCATGGATACGGAGATCTGCAAGGCTTGAGATACCCTGGATGTGCACTGCTTGCACATCCAAACATCTACAAAAAGACAGCAGTGAGAAAAAGCCCCGACTCATCCAGATGAGACTTCTTGCCCCTTGAGTGGGAATCAGAGCCAGAAGGGCACAGTCTTTCTTGCTAATTGCAGCCACATCTCCAATGGAGATACTGGAATTAGTTGGTTTGGAAATGGCAACCTCCACATTCATAGAACCTACATGATGGAAACAGGCCCAGGATAATGCGTGGAAAGTCAATGACATGTCGACATCCAAAGGTTTGGGAGCCAGTAGTCAAAGCAGACAAAGACCAGCCACTGGAAGCCACCTCAGTGAATTTGGTAAACTCAGGGCTATCAGAAGCAATGGGAACAGTCAGAGTTTTTGACATGTCTTTTTTCAATGTCCTCTTTCAACAACTTTTTCTATGGCAATCTTCCTTTTTATGTCTTTTTCTGAGAGGTACAAGACTTCCCCCTGTAATGGTTAACTGTTTTGACTCATACAGTTTCATGGGTGTCTCTAGCTTCTTCTGCACTACACATGCAAAGAGGGAGTCTTCTCTAGTTCTACAGGTGTCCTTAGTGAAACCTACTCAAATATGACAGGCTTCCTTGACAGAAAACTCGAGCACAGTATATACTTAGAATGTAAACCACTGCATGCGATCTTATGCTTAGAATAGTAAATACTTTTAGACCTGCAAGCTGCATGCCCCAGAAAAGAAAAGAAAAAAGTTTCACTAGGAATACCTTCTGTCAAAAGTTCAAGCACAGCAGAGAACAAGGCCAGCTAAAATGGTATAGATGGACTATGTCCCTGGTGACATGTATTTGACTAGTGGCTCAGATGTCTGCTGGAAATGGTACAGGGAGGAGAGGCCTGCATAGCTTGGATGGTGTGGGTGGTGTGTGTGCATCACTTTTTGTTCCCTTCTCAGACTGGATGACCTCACATGCATTACCGGTAACTATCTATTGGGAGTACTCGACGTTGTAGAACTTGTTTAATTTTTATCATCAGGCAACTGCACAAGTCACAGCCACAGTGAGGATGGGGGTTAAGCTCTCACGCTACAAGACTGCAGAGTGGTCCACTCTGTAACACAACTCTTAACTTTGTGGGGAAAAGGGTGGGACAATTAGGCTCATGTTTTTAGGAATTAATGTACCGTAAGTATCTCTCCCTGAGCAGGAAACTCACCTCCAGCTAGAGTTAAAGTATTCCCGGCTCCAGGAAGTCTACTTCCCTTGGAACTAGACAAACTTTCAACTTAAGCACTCAAACCATTCATTTCACAGCAGAGCACTTGCTCAAAACTCATAGCAAGCACTATTAACCCTAGCACTAGACCCCCTATACTGTCCAGAAGGACAACACTCTCTATTCGTCCCTACCAGCCAATCAGTAAAACATCTCGCTTTACCTATTCAGGCATGTCCAAAGGGCAGTTTCAGGTGTACCCTCCAGTCCAACCGGTGAATCTGGGCATTCTGAGGCAATCTAAGAATATGACAGCAAACTTAAACCAAGAAAAACAAAAAAATGGAAGGAACCACCAACAAAGCACCAACAGCACTGATCCACAACGATATAAACTGTTTATTGACAAGTTAAGTGCTTTTGTCAGAATACAGGACTTCTTCAGAACAATCAAGTACAAACCATTACAAAATTAAATACCCTTCTTGTCCATTGGTCAACAATACAACATCTTTTCCTTTTGTAATTTAAAGTAGCAACGTCATAATATGTACTCTGACACACAAATAACTATCTTAAAACCATACCCTATTAAAATCAAATAAAAAAAGCCAATTTTAATTTCAATACAGAACTGATAGATAACTTGTCATTTAGCCCAGGTGGCTGACATGCATCAAGTCTTATCTGCCACTTGAGCTCTAAAAATTCTAAAAAATCGTCATCCGGTCCACCTCATGTGCCCAGATCAACTTGGTCTAGGACAAAGAATTTAAAGGAATGTTTTGGATGTGCTTTTAAATGTTTATATAAAGCATCAATGTCCCTTTTATTAAGAATGTCATATTTGTGTTGGTATATTCTTTGTCTATGGGCTCTTACTGTCTTCCCCACATAATATCCGTCACATGAGCAACATAGTGCAATGTATACCACCCCTTTTGTACAGCAATAATACTTTTTATGGGTGGTAATTTTGTCAAAATTCCTAACCTTAATCAAATCGGTGTCTATAATAAATGGACATTGTGCACACCTCCCACATTTAAAAATTCCTCCTGGTCCTGGCTTTACCTTTTTCTTCTCCACTAAGCCTTTCAACGATGTTTCCTTCTTGTAAACCACAAGTGTTTTTTTCCCAGTCTTTGGAGAATTTTGTCATCCTTACTAAACATGGTCCAAAAATTATGGACAATGTTCTTGATGTCAAAAAAATCTACTGTGAAAGGGAGAACCAATGCCCTACTGAACCCGTCTGTCTTAAACGTGTCCAAGGGTCTTGTCATACCAATGGGATTTGCTAGTAGTGTAGTAAAAATACCAGCATCTCTCAAGTTTGATTTCTTCAGCAATTTCATTGACAAAATTATGAGAGTAACATCCCTTTCGTAACATCCCCATTAAGACATCACACTCTCTAAGAAAATGGTCCTGTTCAGAGATCATTCTGGCCAATCTCATATATTGACACTTGACTACTGACCTCTTCTGGTGCAAAGGGTGCCAACTCTCGAAATGTAATAGAGAGTTTGAGTAAGTGTGTTTCCTATAAAGATGTGAAGTGAACTTACCTTTGGAATGATCTTTTTTGATGGTCACATCCAGATAGTTTAAAATGTTGTAGTCCTTGGTCATGGTAAACTTCAAAAATATTGCTGTTTCATTAATATAAGTGAAAAACCTATTCAGGTCATTTTCACTCCCATGCCAAAATAAGACCATGTCGTCTAAGTACCGTCCATATAGTATCCACATATCTTTAAACTCAGAATCCACTATGAAGAGGTCCTCCCAGTGGGCCAACAAAATGCTGGCAAAAACCAGTGCACAGCATGTACCCATTGCCACCCCTTGCACTTGTTTGAATAAATGTCCTTCAAAGGTGATGAAATTGTTTTCCAAGACCATCTCCATACAGAACCCAATAGTTAATATACTGTCATGGTTCAATGAATTGTTCTTACATAAATAGTCATAGAACCATTCCAGTCCAATGTCATGGGGTATTATGGAAAAGAGGTCACAAATGTCAATGGTTACCAGTATCAAATGCTCGTGATACATTTCAGGCTTTATTTTTGAAAGAAAATCCCAGGAATCCTTTATAATCAGGTCCCTGTTGTCCAAAATATGAAGGGAATGTAATTAATGAGGAAAATGACATTCAAGATTCCCAATGTGACAGTGTCCCTTTGGAACCACCACCTCTGAGGAGATCTCAGCGATTAATGAATCAGAGAGGGTGGGAACAAGGGAATGGGGTATATGAGCAGGAGAATTATCGGAATCAGTGGAGGAGAGGGAGACAAGAGCATTACTGGAGGCAACTAACGATGAACATGAAAGGATTAATGTGAATGTATGTAGTAGTATTAAAAATGTTGAGGATGATTTTAGCATTTTTAATTTCAGTAAGACAACTGAGTATGGATTGGGCTGAACTGTTCTCCAAGGGACTCAATTTTGTGCCAGCAACTAGGATCAACATAGTTAATACCATTGTGCAATTCAAATTATATATCAGGAAATTGAATTTGGCACTCTTTTTTTCAAAGACAGGGGTCACGATCAGTAATTTACTGGTCAATACTGGTTCATTGACTAGATCAAGTACCTTTATTCCCCCCACGTATCCGATGGTACAAATGTTTGAGACTTTTTGTGAAAAGGAATTTAGGAGAGTGGCCTTTAACAACACCTTACGGGCAATGATGGGGTGAGTAATTTAACAACAAAAGAAAAGGCATTGTTAAATGACATTTTAGATGATGAAATCAGGATTATGAAACCGGACAAGGGGGGAGGACTAGTTATTATGGATATATGTGATTACAATAGTAAAATGACAAAACTAATGTATAGTGACACCTACACCGAGGTTTCCAAAACTGAGCTAAATATAGCTTATAGACATTTTGATTTGAATATTGAACAACTTTTACTGAATGGGCAAATTACTTTGGAAACTTTTAGATTCCTAGAGACAGAACATGCAAGGATTCCAACAATTCTTGGAATCCCAAAAATTCACAAAAGTATTCTTAATCCCCCCCTTACGACCAACAGTCGATGCAAAAGCATCAAAAACGTTTTGTCTGGCTAAGTACATTGACAACACAGTAAAGCATATTTTGGACAACAGGGACCTGATTATAAAGGATTCCTGGGAATTTCTTTCAAAAATAAAGCCTGAAATGTATCACGAGCATTTGATACTGGTAACCATTGACATTTGTGACCTCTTTTCCGTAATACCCCATGACATTGGACTGGAATGGTTCTATGACTATTTATGTAACAACAATTCATTGAACCATGACAGTATATTAACTATTAGGGCCTATATGGAGATGGTCCTGGAAAACAATTTCATCACCTTTGAAGGACATTTATTGAAACAAGTGCAAGGGGTGGCAATGGGTGCATGCTGTGCACCGGTTTTTGCTAACACTGTGTTGGCCCACTGGGAGGACCTCTTCATAGTGGATTCTGAGTTTAAGGGTATGTGGGTACTATTTGGATGGTACCTGGACAACATGGTCTTATTTTGGCATGGGAGTGAAAATGACCCGAATAGGTTTTTCACTTATATTAATGAAACAACAACATTTTTGAAGTTTACCATGACCAAGGACTACGACATTTTAAACTATCTGGATGTGACCATCAAAAAAGATCATTCCAAAGGTAAGTTCACTTCACATCTTTATAGGAAACCCACTTACTCAAACTCTCTATTACATTTCAAGAGTTGGCACCCTTGGCACCAGAAGAGGTCACTAATCATGGGTCAGTATGTGAGATTGGCCAGAATGATCTCTGAACAGGACGATTTTCTTAGAGTGTGATGTCGTAATGGGGGTGTTACGAAAGAGAGGTTACCCTTATAATTTTGTCAATGAAATTGCTGAAGAAATCAAACTTGAGAGATGCAGATATTTTTACTACACTACTAGCAAATCCCATTGGTATGACAAGACCCTTGGACACGGTTAGGACAGACAGGTTCAGTAGGGCATTGGTTCTCCCTTTCACAATAAATTTTTTTGACATCAAAAACATTATCCATAACTTTTGGACTATGTTTAGTATGGATGACAAAATTCTCCAAAGAGTTGGGGAAAAAACACTTGCGGTTTACAAGAAGGAAACATTGTTGAAAGGTTTAGTGGAGAGGAAAAAGGTAAAGCCAGGACCAGGTGGAACTTTTAAATGTGGGAGGTGTGCACAATGTCCATTTATTAGAGACACTGGCTCGATTAAGGTTAGGAATTTTAACAAAATTACCACCCATAAAAAGTATTATTGCTATACAAAAGGGGTGGTATACATTGCACTATGTAGGTCATGAGACAGATATGTGGGGAAGACAGTAAGAGCCCTTAGACAAAGAATATACCAACACAATTATGACATTCATAATAAAAGGGATATTAATGCTTTATGTCAACATTTAAAAGCACATCCAACACATTCCTTTAAAATTCTTTGTCCTAGACCAATTTGATCTGGGCACACGAGGTGGACCGGATGACGATTTTTTAAACTTTTAGAGCTCAAGTGGCAGATAAGACGATGCATGTCAGCCACCTGGGCTAAATGACAAGTTATCCATCAGTTCTGTATTGAAATTAAAATCAGCTTTTTTAATTGATTTTAATAGGGCATGGTTTTAAGATAGTTATTTGTGTGTCACAGAGTACATATTATGACGTTGTTGCTTTAAATTACAAAAGGAAATGATGTTGTATTGTTGACCAATGGACAAGAAGGGTACGGTATTTAATTTTGTAATGGTTTGTACTTGATTGTTCTGAAGAAGTCTTGTATTCTGACAACAGTGTTTAACGTGTTAATAAACAGTTTATATCGTTGTAGATCAGTGCTGTTGGTGCTTTGTTGGTGGTTCCTTCCATTTTTTGTTTTTCTTCATTTTGAGGTAATGTTACAACTGCCTCATGTACACAGACAACCCTCGCCTCCTACCACCAAACATTAATATACGCGAGAGATGCAATTATACAGCCAAACTGGAGGCAATGCTCTCTCAACCCAAGACTGGAACTGACAGTCAAAAGAAGAAGGGAAATACTTGCAACACACCACCAGTCTCACATAGACCTACTAAACCAACACCAGCAAATAACCCACACAAATACACAAAAACATACTCGGAGGCTCTAAATAAAAATCTGCAAAAGCAACAGAGACCTCCAAATCAGACATCCAAGCAACCTCCACACCCCATCACAAACCATGAAACACATACTTCACATAATCAGTGTGCCATGCAATCACAGCCCTTAAGGCAAAATAACATACCCAACACACTAGTAATAGGCGACTCTATGGTCAGGCACAGTGATGTCCCACTAACTAGGCTCCCACTAACAAGGCTGGACAAGGAGAAGGTTACAGTTAGCTGCCTGTCAGGTGCCAGGATCCGACACAACACAAGCACTCAGGTCGCTCCAGAATAAGTACAAATACGACTCTACATGAAAAAAAGACATGGAAGAGCTCTCTGATCACATAGCCCAGGCTGGTATGACCCTGAAAAGCATCCTGCCCTCACCAAGAATGATGCCACAGTATAAAGAAAAAAATTACCCATTTCAACAATTGGCTAAGTTTCTGGTGTCATTCAAAGACGATCCAGTATCTGTCCACATGGGATGACATGCTCGACAAGCCACGTTGCTTTGCAAGAGATCACCCTTAGCCTTTCGAATACTGGTCAAGGCTTTTGCCACTCCATAGTGCCTGTTTTAGGCAAGGCTCAAAAGACAAACCCACCACCATAAATAGTACAAGTAACCAAAAACTGAGGGTAATGCTACTCAACTTCAAAGGTCTAAACCTCAAAATGCATGCACTCGAGGCACTCCTCAGTATGGAAAACATCGATATCTGTGCAGTAACAGAAACCTGGTTTAAGGCTCCAGAGAGCACCCCAGCACTACTAGGCTATAACTCATACCATACTTTTCGGCCACATAACCCAGACCGAAACACAAAAGGCGGGGGTGTATCCATATTCATCAAGGATATCCACAGCTCCAGGTTAGTGGCGCAGCACGATGCCTCAGAGATCATCCATGTGCAACTAACAATGGGCAAAACTGCAATTCAAATTGCAGCTTGCTACAGATCACCCACCATAACCCAGGACCCCCATCCCGCATTTCTGGAGACACTGGAAAATATGAAGGTCCTACCAAATGCCCTAATATTGGGTGATTCCAATTACCCAAACATTAACTGGGAGAACTACTCAAGTACTAACTCCCTTGCCCAATGTTTCCTAGAATTTATAAACTGGAACACCCTGGATCAACTGGACAACATCCCTACCAGAGGTGACAACATGTTGGACCTGGTCATCACCAACATGGGCGACTGGTGTTCCACACCAGAGGTCAACCCCTCGCTGGTTAGATCAGACCATAGACTAATCACTCTGGATATCCACATTCTGCCCCCAATCTCAATCAAGGAAACCACTGTGAAAAACTTTTCAGAAGCAAACTTTACGTTACTTAAGACCAAGGTGGAAAGGTTCACAGCCCCCATGTTAAAGGACAACACTGTCCAAGCTGCTGAATCCCTTACAAAGGCACTCAATGAGCACCTGCAAGAATGCATGGATCGTGCTATCCCCAAGCAAAACCAAGACTCACTCCTCCAAGAAAACAAAACTAGTTTGGTGGACTCCTGCCATAAACAAGCTATACAACAGAAGGAGGAAACTAGTACACAAGAGAGTAAAATCCCAAGAAGGAAAGACATCCCTAATCAGTATCAGCAAGAAACTATGATCCCTCATAAAATCATCCAAGGCTAGCTTCGAAAGAAAAATTGCCAAGGACTCCAAAGATAACCACAAAGCGTTCTTTAGCTATGTCATGAACCTAAGTGGAAACTCTCAGATCTGCTCTGAGTTCGTGCAGAATGGCATAAAATACACTGAACCGACTGATATTGCCAACATTCTGGCAGACAGGTTTAGTGCAAACTTCACCCCCCCTCTCACCCCCTAAAGGGCCCATAACCATACCAGAAGAATGTAGAGCCCCGGCAATCACTGACACACAGGTTAAAACAGCCCTACCCAAAGCCAAAAACACACCTTCAATGGGACCGGATGGTGTCCCAGGCTGTGTCTTGCAGGAGCTCTAAAATTAACTAACCCCTCACCTAAACACACTGTTCAAACTCAGCCTCTCTACAGGCTACGTAGCCACACAGTGGCACACAGCAAAAGTTATCCCACTCCACAAAGGTGGAGCCACAACGGACCCCAGGAACTATCGCCCTATAAGCCTGACTAGCCTGGTCTGCAAGGCTAACAGAGACACTGGGAACCTCCAAACATTGGACCCTACCCATTTTGGCTTTGTTAAGGGCAGATCATGCCTCCTAAACCTGGTGGACTTCTTTGAGACAGTTACCAAGGCTTCAGACGAGGGAAAGGAGGTCTACACAGCCTACCTAGACCTTGCAAAGGCTTTTGACACTATTCCCCATTCTGGTATTATAGACAAGCTCACCAGCCTGAACATAAACCCCTATGTCACAAGATGGGTTGCCAGTTGGCTCACGGATAAAACCCACATGGTGAGAGTTGCAGGCTCTAGGTCCGGCTCTAAACCGGTTACAAGTGGCATCCCACAGGGCTCAGTCCTGGGACCCCTCCTGTTCAGTATATACTTCTCAGAGGTACAGGCAAGCACAGGAGGACTATGGCCGACCAAGTTTGCAGACGACTACAAACTGGGGGCCATAACTGACTCTCCGGCTGATACAGGCATCCTCCAGAAGGGTCTTACCGAGAAAGATACCTGGTGTCAAAATCATGGCCTTATGCTAAATGCCAAAAAGTGCATAGTCATCCCCCTTTGGAAAAAACAAATTACCCGCGAACTACCACATACGTGGTAGTCCCCTAAATACAGAAAATATAATAAGGAATCTGGGGACCCAAGTAGATAGTAATCTCTCCTTTGATAATCATATTACCAAGGTGGTTAGAGAAAACCTTCTATGTGGCCCACCTAATCACAAAAGGGTTTGCATCTAGAACAAAAGAGGTTATTGTGCCCCTCTACTCATCACTCATCAGACCCATCATAGAGTACAATGCCCCATGTGGGATGTACCTTTCAAGACACCTGCAACAGCTGGAAAGACCACAGAAGTACCTCACCAAGAGGATTACTGGCCTCAAACAGATGCCCTATACAGCCCGACTGAAGTAACTCCAGCTGTACTTGGTTGCATACCGCTTACTCAGAGTTGATCTCTGCCTGACATAAAAGGCCATGTCCAACCCAAAATTGATGGACATGCTCCACCTAAAAAAAAACAAATCCTCGAGAGAGACATGCTCTAGGGATCTAAACCTCACCACAACAATAAATAGGATGTGCTGGAGGGATAGATTCTTGTCCCAGGGACTCCCCATGCTTTGGAACAGGATTCCAATCTAGATTAGGCAGAGCCCCTCACTAACACTCTTCAAGAGAAACCTTGACGAGTGGATGGGAAGCAGAAAATTTACCCCAGGGATTACTGCAGTGGCTCTACTGGACAGAGGTACAGGGAACTAATCTAAGGGGGTGGCGAAAGCCAACACATTCTAGTTAGGCTTATAGATGCCCTCGGGCAGATAGCCTAGTACTTACCTATGAACCTATAAAAAGGAAAGCACTGGCCGAATGGTGGGTAAAGGAAGGGGGGGCACTAGGCAACCATACAAGGACACTCGGCTTTCAAAGATCACTGGAAACTGGAGCGCAAGGACAAATACTCTGCAGGGCTGAGTGATTGTGAACTTTCACACTGAACCACATAACATGCCTATGCCAAAAACAAAGTTAAGATGGCAAAGAATGATGGCTCCTCCATTGTGAAGGAGCCAGTCCATGCCTCAACTCTACCAAGTTCCTAGAGTCTGGACAGTGAGACCGATGTCATCTGTGGAAAACTAGCATATATTATGAATACTACTGAAACAGTGTTGTTGTCTTTCAGCTTTTTCCCAGTTAGGGGTCGCCACAGCGGAACTCCGTTCCGCTAATGATTGGCAGTTGATTTTCACAAACACCGAGGTGCCAGCTCGACGTTCAACCTTCAACGAAGGCATGCCCATTTATGCATGTCTTTCGAGCGCTCACCCAACCGTGGGGAGGACATGCAGACTCCACACAGAAAGCACTCCCTACACTCCAGCCGGGAATCGAACGGGAGAACCTCTTGCTGTGAGGCAACAATGCTACTGCTGCACCACCGCAGAACAAATCATCCACCTTTGTCATAAAAAGGACCTGTTTTCATTACTGAAACTCTATTCAAATGGAAAACAGCAAACATTTGGTGCCACATAAAAGAACAAGCCACAGAAAACCTTTCTAGCTGAGGTCAATGTCACTAAAGGGACATATTTAGGAAATGACAACTCTAATACTTTTTTCAAGAATATTCTCAAAGAAGGAACTGCAGATACCTGAAAAACTGCAATAGTGCACGCTGCGACTTACAATAACAGAAGAATAAAACAAGCCTGTCTTATGAATGTGACTCATGTAATCTAACATTTCCTAACAAGGTTAAACTTTAAGACTACTGAATATTACACTGCCCGAAAGTAAAACTTATTAAATTCTAGTAAGGCTAGCTACTGAAAGTTTTTTTTTCATTTTCCCAAAAAATCCATCATCTTCGTTCAGCTGTTCCCGTTAGGGGTCGCCACAGCGGATAAAATCCAAACTACTGAAAAAAGAAAAAGCTGTTCTTAATCAGGTGCAGGTCCTCCAGGCACAAACATTCAATATTTTTAGACAATTATAAAGAACTGCTTTTGTTGTTTTGAGAAGTGACCAGAATGGTGGTAGAAGACAAATACAGCAAAGAACATCACAAAAAAGTATGAACCATGGCCGTGTAAACAGAAAGTGAGAAAGATAGTCTACATTGCATCCATGACTTCAAGAATATGAATATCAGTTTTGTGGCCTAGTGCTTATTCAGAAATATTCTCTGTTTACTTGCACATGCAAATTATTTACATTTCATCTTGTTTACGTAAGCGTAATGTGGCAGTGATGTGCTGCCTCTATTTACCAGTTGGGTGCATGTTTATATGAGGTACTTGTAATATCAGAGCTACAGCTCCCACCCCTTTTATTTTTTTGTAGAGACAGCATCATTTATTTGCTTCACCAAGTCCGATGAATCTTCAAAGATAACCCAATAATCTAAAATATCTGTCATCAAAAGATGTTTTGGCACTAGTGAGAAAAAGCATCCCAGAGACTAAATAAGAGGTTGAACAACACCTAGAAATTCCTTCAATGTGGCTGGTAGAACCAGAGTTTATGATTTTAAAAAAATCTACAGCTTTTTTTTTTTTTTTTCCCAAAATTTAAGTAGCCACCAAGAGTTGCTGCATAACCAGGCATCTTGCAGGATGTGATGAAGCTCTCTCCTCATTCTTTTGTCCGACGAAGAACACCTCTAATATGAAATCGCCCAAGAATGAACCAACCATCTGATTTGGAACCGACTGAATTTTCAAATTCCGTGCGATGTCCATAGATGGTTTATTACTAAAAGATGGTGATGTGGATCCCTGGCAGTCTGAGCAAAGACCAGACAATCAACCAGGTACACAAATACAGGAATTTGCTACAAACTCAAAACAGCAGACACTAGAGACAAAAATAATATGTTAACAACTTGAGCGCAGTGAAGGGCCCAAAAGCTAGAGGTATAAACTGGAAAGGAAAGCAATTAAACTGGAACATGAGACATTCCCTACATAAATGTCAGAATGCAAAATTAATACAGACATCTTCTGTATTCCATGCTTTCATCCCGAGACTGTTGGTTGATAATGAGGACTTCACTGCTGAGTAATTAGCACACAGACTTTGCTTAAGATGAACTTGTTTTTTAAATTTACCAGCAGCTTGTTTCCATCTGCTGCCACTAGAATCCTTTTCACAGTTAATGACACAGCACCCACTGCAAAACCTTTATGTTCAACAACTACAAGATTGCTTCCAAGGCTAAGTGAAGCCACGGTGGTAGTGTCTGTGGAATAAAGCCTTAAACAGGCTGTTAAAAAACATTTTGGAGAAAATCTCTAGAAATAAGCTTCAACACCCACTGGTCTGAAGCAATCTGTTCCCAAAATGACGATACCTATAAAATGTCCCATTAATAAAGTGGTTTTGTGTGTACATGAGGAGACAAATAACTCCAAGATTCACAAGAATCAGGGCTGATAGGACAGAGATCTCTTCTGGTGTCCTTCACATCTGCTTATGATCCGGACAACTTGCTGCTTCCTAAAGACAGGAGATCATGAGCAAACTGTGGAATGGTTGTATGAAACACTACCACATCGAGCACTGCCTCCCCCTTTCCAACTAACTCACACTCTTCAAAAGGCTGCAAAACTAATGTAATATTTCATCCATCTTCTGAGAATAACGGATTTAAGCAAAGTACCATAAATGTAACTGTTGCTGCTCTATTTTAAACATTCACTACATCATATGTGCTATTTACTATGGGGAGTCTATTTTTTTTTGGGGGGGGGCTACTACAAGTGTCTGCTGTCATTCCTACCCTGAAGCCTCTCCTCCTTTATCATCCACTTCATCTTCTCAAACATCTCTGACTTACACCTTCAGACTAGGGTTCCAAAAATGGGGAATTCCCTAGTGCAAGCAGCTGGAGAAGTGTACAGAGAGATCAGTATGACAACATCACCCTGACAACTGCAGGGTGTCTTTCTGAATGGCCTACCCACTGTCACACCATATTCTGAATATGCATTACATACGCATATTCCGCTGGACTAGCATGACTGTTTTCCAATAATTAGTGCTATTCCCTGGCCACTAATCGTGTCCCTCCTACGACAGGCAAGCTGTCAAAAATGCTACTCCGTCCTAACCACCTGTCTGACTCCTCTGTGATCACAGTCATTAATCAGTGCTACAACCAAGACCTTAATGTTTGCATCTGAGCAAGGAAATGGCACACGGCCACTAATCCACCAGCCTGGAGTGTCTGTCCAGATGAAAAAAGCAACTACAAATGTTTTTATTCAACAGATTACTGTACCTATGCAGTCTATCTGCAGGGCATCTATACAATCTGCAAGTCTCTGTCTCTCTTTTTTGGATATGCAGACCTAGTTATATTGGGCTTTCCTAAATACCTTAGCAAGCTATTCAAAAAATGAGCAAAGGTAATAAAGCCATACGAAAAAGCTCTTTTGACTTCTGCGGGCTATAATAAATTAAGTTATGTATTTACCATAGTGGCAAATCAGGATGACCACTTCCATCCTTTGTAACAGTAGAACTTAAGCCAGCTGATGTTTGAACCACTAGACAAACAAGACCTTCCCAAAGAGACTAGCACCCCCCCCACACACACACACACACACACACAATGCACCACAATGTCAAGCTTCTCCACATCTTTGGTGTGGCATACAATGGCAACTACGGCTAAAAATTAAAGGAAAAAGGGTAGGCTCAAAACCAACTCTGCAAAATGTGGGGAAAGGAATGAGAGTATGTTATGGAAGATGGACCTGATTTGCCAAATCTACTGTCAAGTACATAACATTTTCCTGTGTGGTACTCCCAAGAGAAATATAATTACAGTGGCTCCAAAGACCTAGACATGAAATTCAGTTTACAATGCCTTGGAAGTATTAACTGCTCTAGCTGAATAAGAATTTGGAACTGTAGCAAGGTTTGCTACATGTACTATGGCACAATTATGTCCAGTCTGACAATCATTTAAACAGGTAATCTTAGAAACTTTCTAGTCAATTTTTTTTTTTTTTTTTTGGAAAAGGAGAGCAGTAACTGCATCTTTTCAGACAAATCTTATCCAGTCAATGTAAAAATGACGTATGTATGCATGTGTGTGTGCGTGTGCATCTCTGTGTGTGCGTCTCTGTGTGTGCGTCTCTGTGTGTCTGTGTGTGTGTGTGTGTGTGTGTGTGTGTGTGTGTGTGTGTGTGTGTGTGTGTGTGTGTGTGTGTGTCTGGGTGTATGTATATGGGATCCGGACACATGCTCGACGAGCATATGTCCGAATCACAAAACATCAAACACATACACGAAAGTGCTTAACATCAAAAAGCACTTCCTTGCATGTGTGCCTGTTTCGTTAATCAGACTACAGTGCGGGTAAGGGAAAATTCCCTTTTCCCCACTATAGTGTGATACCAGAGTGAGCATATTAAAGTGGGGGGTGTGGGGGTTCAGGGGGGCGAAGCCCCCTGCAGAAATGTAGATTTTTTTTTTGAACTACACATACACGGAAGCGCTTTTCGATGTTAAGCGCTTTAGTGAATGTGTGTTCGATGTTTTGTGATTCGGACATATGCTAGTCGAGCATGTGTCCTAGACCTACACACACACACACACACATATATATATATATATATATATATATATATATATATATATATATATATAGATACACACACACAAACAATTATATCTAAAAAAAAAAAATATATATATATATATATATATATATATATATATATATTTGCAACAGAAAAGACACTAAAATGAATAGCATGTTCTGGGAAGAGCACAGGAAGGTGAACTGGCTGTCTTAAATTAGTGCCAATATTAACTTTTGGGATAAAACAGGGATTAATGCAGACAATGTCCTGTCCTTATGAAATGCTTATACATGAAAACTTGTCAGAAGGAGCATACCTTTCAGAAATTCTCCTGGAAGAAGTAACTAGTACGATAAAGTACAATTGTGTAGGTTACCACAACAGAAGATGTTTAAACATGATCACTGTTGCAGCTCCCATATGCATGGAGTGTCTGCTGCTTACAGAGTCTGACATGTAACCTGACTTTCAGAGCTCAGCACCCTTCCTCCTCAGGTTGACACCACATTCCCTAGATGTCTGCACATTCCTGAGATAAAAAAGGCATCCCATCAATGTCACTTTCAATTCTTTCTTGCTCCATAAAAAGGCATGAATTAAGATTCATAGACTGTTACTAGGCTAATGACCCGGGGGGGGTCTTTCTAAGTCTTGCCAAGTTTTCCCAAAAGAAGAATGAGGTCCTGCATCCAAAAACGACACTGAGGGCCAGGCATTTATAAACTACCTCTGTCCATAAGGGACATGGGTGCCAGGCCCAGTGTAAATTTCCTATTCCCCATCCACTTGTCTAGCTTGTGTTTAAACTGGGTAATAGACAAACTCAGCTTCACATGGATGGGAAGCCTGTTCCATAAGAGTTGCAGTCTCTGGGACACATATCTGTCTCTCCAGCAAGTTCTGTTTAAGTCACAGACAAAATTCAGGTCCCTAAGACCTTGTTATTTCTGGTACTCTGACTTATGAATATATAGGAGATTTATAAGTATGGGGTTTGCAGATGCCTTGTAAGCCAGGCAGAGATCACCTCTTAGCAATCTACAGGAGATGGAATAGAGAGAAAAGGCTTCAAGGCACTCTTCATAAGGCAATTTGTTATGCTTTGTATTCTTTTTGCAAGGAACCTTTGAGGTCGCTCTAGCTGCTGCATATGCCTGGTCAGGTAAATACCGAAGGAAGCATTGTAGGCTGGAGTACAGTGACATAATGACCTCTCTGAACTTAGATGCCATGCCCTTACTTATAAGTTGCTCAACATAAAAGGGCTCCCTCACTACTGTGGCCAAGTGGTGGTCGAAGGTTAAGGCTACTGTCTATGTGCGTACCCAGCTCCCTGACCACAGGGTTGAATCTTAGAGGTGCATTAACATGGTAATTAGCCGGGATGGTTGATTTCCCACAGGGTACAATTATGCATTTCTTAACATTGAGTTTAAGACTATGGCTTTGGCACCATTTGTTGGTCAGAGACAGACCTTCTTGAAGAATACTAGTGTCTGCAGAGGAGTTGATGATAAACCCTAGCTTGCAATCATCTGCAACCTTAGTCAGTCATAAACCTTCAACATTTGCTTCCATTTCAGAGAAACAGATGCCAAAAAGTACTGAGCCCTGGGGACTCCACTACTGACTGGCCTCTTGGTGGAGGTGGCCTCACCTATTTTGACTTCCTGGGTCCTATGAGTGAGTCAGTTGGCTATCCAGCAGGTGATAAAAGGGTTTATACCTAAAATAGTGAGCCTGTCTATAATGCCTGAGTGGGGTACTGTATCAAAAGCCTTGACCAGGTCGAGGTAAGCTGTGTCCATAGTCTTACCTTCATCCAATGCTTTGCTGACCCTCTCAGAAAAGTCCACCAGATTTAATAGGCATGACCCTCCTTTAACAAAGACAAACTGTGATGGGTCCAGCAAATGAAGGTTACCTACATCCTTATTTATCATGTTCATGGTGATTATTTCCATGGCCTTACATATGAGGCTGGTAAGACTTATGGGCCTGTAGTTACCCAGATCAATGGCTGGACCTTCTTTGTGCAGGGAAATGACTGTAGCCATTTTCTATTCCTTAGGCACATCTGACTGAAGGCTCCAGTTGAAGTGATTCAAGTGGACTAGAGAGGTCATGTTTCATGCTATTAAACATCCCGGGATGTTACTGGAGCCAACTGATGCAGTGTTTTTGGCCTTGAAAAGTGCATTAATGACTTGTTTTCTAGTAATGGTTGGGAAAACTGTGTTATGTGGTATTTCCTATGGACTATCAGGGGGAGTGGGGAGTGTTACCAAAAGGTTGGCAATGGCCTCTGGTTCAGTGTGTGTGATGCCAATTACAACACGTTCTGAGCACTATTGTGTATTTCTTCTGAGGACCTCTCCATCAGAGGGATCCTCCCTATGATATGCCTTCAAAGGGCCAGTCTGGAAAACTAAGAATGGATACATTCCTTAAAAAGCTTGGACAAGAGGGAAATGATGACTAAATATTTCAGAAAGGAATGAATGTAGGCAACCAGTCATAAGCTACTCTATTAGGATTGAGGGAGGGAAACAACAGTGCTCACACTCAATAGCCCATTATTATGGTATGCTACCTACATAACTACATTATGCTGTCTGTGTGCCTCACTGCTGCAGTCATCTTATATGGGCATGATTCAAAAAGCTGTCACCCTACCACAAAGAAAGAAGGTTGGCTAGGTTCCAGAGAAGGGAAGGTGGATCCTCTGCAGAATGGTGACAGAAAATGGTGACAGCTAATCTAGACGAGAACCTAAACACCTCATTCAATCTACAGTGCTTAGAGAGACTGTGTACTCGGGGCCAATATGCTACTCTCAAGATGTCCTGAGTACCTACCCCCCCAAAGGGTTGTGGTAGCAGCTTCACCCCCAACAGAGTGAGTTCCAATGCTTTCATGCAGGGTTTTCCATGGCATACGGGAATGAAGTCCTGACTTAGGCAAAGGTGACCCAAGATCGATTAGCAGTTCAGGAGCCCAGAGGAGCTTACTGAGAGGACAGAAGAGAACAGTTTATTTCCATGCATTCCAGTCTAGGTTCCATGAATGCTGCTGACAGGATGTGGCTTGTTAGAGCTAAAAACATGTCCCTTGTCCATACTAATGCATGCAGTGCACCTCTCTCCAGGCAGTGTCATCACTGCATAGGAAGGACTGCTTTCCTTATACCAGGCTGAGCCTTCTGATATTACAAGCACACAAACACACACACACAAACATGCACACACACACGCACGCACACGCACACTCCCATCCTCTTCCACCCAGTTCCTGAAGTATGTGAATCATTAACTGACCACAAGTTGTTGTAATCTGGGCTTCAACCCACTACACCATGGAGCCACTAACAAACTGAATACTCTTTACATATGACCAAGTCTCCTAACCTAACCAAAACTGTTGTGCATCTTCAAAAGACTAGTGAATCTTGCTGATTAAATAAGATTAGTATATGCAAACTAAAACACAGTGTCAATTATGAACAGAAAAGTAAAGGTGCACCAGAATAAACAAACTACTGAGTAAAGGTGCTATCAGCATGTCTGTAAACAGTGAAGTACAAGCTGTGTGTGTGTGTGTGTGTGTGTGTGTGGTCTTATCTCAGCATCTCTGTAGTATCTGTGAACTAACCTGACTCACCCCGGATACAAAAAGAACTGCTTCGGCTGTCACCCCTCAAATAAGGGAAAATAAGGGGAAAGAGTTTTATGCCAAGAAACATACAGCCCAAAATATGGTATGCATGCAGCTAATTTCAAAATACTAAAGACATCCGATGAGGAAGGAAACTCTGTTGAAGACATTTTTATTGGCACTCAGGACAGGCTGCCTTCTGCTGTCAAATAAAATGAAACACTAGGCACCCACTGAAAACACTGAAAGAAAACTTTTTAAAAGTATGATGCGATTGAACACTGCAAGAAAGCTGTACAATTCAAACTTCTCAAACAAAATGTTATGAATTAATACAGTTAGAAATAGCAATTGAAAAAGATGAAGGAAGTGCAAACGACAGGAAACTGCAAAGACCGTCTGATAAACGCACTATGGATTTCATTACTGGAAAAGTACAGTTGTGTACACTTACCATAAATGTAGATGTTCAAGTGTATTCACTGTTGCCGTCATCACATTTGGGATATCCCTGCCAGGGCAGCCCTCGGTCGGCCCAAATACCAGAGACTTAATATTTCTGCGTCGGTTGCTGTCGCTTGAGGATTGACGTCAGGTCGTCAGTGGTATAAAGTAAGGCAACCAACACCATTACATCAGTTTTTCTTGCCCTAACCTGTCAGGAGCCCCCAAAGCAAGAGGCCAGGTTCTGGTGGAAGAACCCCACCAGTGGAAAATAAATACCAATATATCTCTTGTAAGGGAAGGAGAACAACAAGGAATAATGGTAAAGTACAGTTGTGTACACTTACCATAAATGTAGATGTTAGAGTGTATTCACTGTTGCAGTCATCACACCTGGGTTATCTGCCTGCAGGTAGCCCTCAGATGGCCCGAATACCAGAGTCTTGGGATTTCTGCTTCGGTTGCTATCGCCTCTTCCATGATGTCAGGTCGTCAAGGGTATAAAACATGCAGCCGATGCCATTACATCAGTTTTTCTTGTCATAGATGTCAGGAGCTCCTAAAACAGGAAGCTATTACTAGGTGTGGAACACCTCCAGTAAAAAGTAAATATGCCAGCCATCATCACACTTGGGTTGATTCCCAAAGCTGAGGAAGGGTGGAGGCAGTCAAGAAGTGTTAGGGCTGGCTAGCAGGCCATGTAAGACTGCTGTAGCAAATCCAGCTCTGGATTTAGAAAAAATAGGTAAGTGGTAATGCTTGGTGAAGGTGTTTACAGAACTCCAGGTTGCAGCTTCCAGGATGTCCCTGTCCCTGGTAGGGACTCCCCTGACAAAATGCTGATAGGGGTTGAAGTAGCTCTCGTGGAATGAGTTCTGATGCCCAGAGGGGTAGGTTTTCCATGGTGCTTGTAGCAGAAATGGATGCAGTGTGATATCCATTTAGAAATGGTTTGCTTTGAAATGCCCTCTGCCCCTGTAGCAAAGCTGACTAGCAGCTGGTCAGATTTTCTGAAACGCTTAGTCCTATCAAGGTAAAACCTGAGCTGTCTGTGCATGTCCAATGAGTGCAGGATCCTTTCCCCTTTATTCTGAGGATTAGGGAAAAAGGCTGGCAAATGGATGGATTGGTTTAAAGCCACACTGGATGCCACCTTGGGCATAAAGGGGGGGTTAGTCCTGAGGGAAACTCTGTCAGCATGGAAAATAATGAAAGGCTCCATCGCCATTAGTGCCTGTAACTCAGACTTCTTACTGAAGTAATAGCTAGAAGTATGGCTGTTTTCCAAGAGAGTAATTTTAACTCTGTTGAAGCAACAGGTTCAAACGGGGGGTGGGGGGGTGGGGGGTGGGTGAGTTCTCCAGTACAAAGTTAAGATCCCAGGTCGGGGTGGGAGCTCTCCTAGGGGGCCTTAAATTATTAGCTCCTCTCAGGAACTGTTTGATGAGAGGGTGAGAAAAGAGAGGAGGCTCAGTATTATAATGAGCTGAGATGGCAGAGGCATGAATCTTAATGGATGAGAAGGATAGGCCTCTGTGGAGCAGCTCTGCTAAGTAATCAAGGATTTGAGGTAAGTTGGGCACAGCTGTGTCCTTTCCTTGAGACCAACTCCAAGAACAATATATTTTCCACTTTTCAGCATAGGATTTCCTAGTACTAGGCCTTCTGACCTTAAGGATGACGTCCAGCACCTGTTTGCGGAGGGATGCTGGTGGTGTATTCAAGAGATAATCCAGGCTGCAAGGTTTAGCGTTTGCAGCTGAGGGTGCAAAATCTGGCCCTCCTGCTGGGACAGCAGGGAAGGGGTCTAATGCAGGTGCCAGGGTGGCACTGCTGTTAGACTGCATAGGAGTCGGTACCAGTGCTGGCGTGGCCAGTCTGGTGCAATAAGGATTGCCCTTGGCCTGTCCTGTTTGATCTTGAGTAGTACTTTTGAAAGGAAGGGCAAAGGAGGAAAGGCATAAATTGAGAGGTTTTCCCATGTAAAGGATAAGGTGTCCACCTTCCAGGCTCTGCTGTGAGGGTTGAAGGTACAAAATTTGCTCAACTGGTGGTTTTCGGTGGAGGCAAAACGTTCCACCTATGGTGTTCCCCACCTCAGGGTTAGAAGTTTGAATGAGTTGGGGTCCAGTTTCCACTCGTGAGGGTCCAGTAGATTTCTGCTTAAGTCATCTGCCAGTGAATTGAGCTTGCCTGGCAGGAATTGAGCTTGTAGGTACACTTGGATGCTCAAGGCTGTCTTCCACAGAGCCATGGCTAACCTGAAGAGAGGGTAAGAATGAGTTCCACCCTGCTTGTTATGTACCACATAACTGAGGTGTTGTCGGTCTTTATCAGGAGCTGTCCTGGAAGGATAAGATATTTGAAGACTGTCAGAGCATTCTGTACAGCTAGCATCTCTTTTTGATTGATATGCAGGGGAATTTGTTCTGGGCTCCATTTGCCTTGAATGCTTTTGCCTGCCATGTGAGCCTCCCATGCATAGTCTGATGTGTCTGTTGTCAGGGTTTGGGCGGCGAGGGATTGAGTGAAAGGAAGTGTTGTGGTTGCATGCTTCTGCCCACCAAAGGAACTCTGCCCTTAGACGAGGTATGATAGGAATCACTGTTTCCAGATCCTGAGAATGTTGACACCAGAGACTTTTTAAGTACAACTGAAGTTTCCTCATATGCAGTCTTGCATATGGAATTAGCAGAATGCATGAGACCATGAACCCTAGGGCTTGCAGTATTTTCCTAGCAGATAGCAGGGTTTTATTGGCCATTAGTTTGAAATGTCAAGCAGTGCGCCTCCTTGACCCCCTTCAAAAGGAACCTTGATGATTGGATGGGAGCTAGGCTTGTATAGGCCCTATGCCCGATAGCCTAGTACCAACCTATGAAATAGTTTGTCAAATAGACCAGCTTTTCTGGAGTGAGGAATGCCATCTGGGAAGTTGTGTTCAAGCTTGCTCCCAGGAATACAATTTGTTGGCTGGGCACCAGTTGTGATTTCTCCTCGTTGATGGTGTATCCCAGTGAAGTCAGAAGTCCTTTTACAAATGCTAGGTGCTGAAGTAGCAATTCCTGACTGTCCGCCTGAATCAGGCAATTGTCCAAGTATGGGTTGATTTGAATATTTTTCTGCCTGCAGTATGCAATGGCTGGAGCCAGGCATTTTGTGAATACTCTGGGTGCAGTAGATAAGCCAAAGGGAAGTGCAGAGAAAGTACAGTTTTGTACCTACCATAAATGTAGATGTCCGAATTGGATAGCATCTGCAGTCATAACAACTGGGTTGTCCTGTCGTCAGGCAGCCCTTCAGTCGGCCGGATTCCAAAGTCCGGCTGATGACTTCAATCTCTGTTGGACTTGGTATAAAACGCATTTTCTTCAGTGTTTCTTGCCCCAGATGCCAGAAGCCCTATAGAAGGCTAAAAATTTTGGATAGATGCCAATGTTTCCAAAAGATAGAGGTAAACAGAAATATAAGGATGAATGTACATAAATACAAACAAATACACCATGAAAGAAATCCCCACTAGCTAGCTATTAGAAGGGTAAACACCCTAGGAGTACCACAGAGGGAAGGAGGTGACTGCAGATGCTATCCGACATCTACATTTATGGTAGGTACAAAACTGTACTATGTCCTTCATGGATGCATCTGCAGTCATAACAACTGGGTAGAATACCATAGCCAACTAGGGAGGAGGATAAAAGTAAATTATGGTTTGTTTAGGATCCCTTGCAGAACAGCAGTGGCAAACCCTGCTCGATCTGGAATATAGAGGTAAATTATAATGCTTGGCAAATGTATGCACGGAGGTCCAAGTAGCCGCCTCAATAATGTCTTTGGTAGCCACAAGAAGGCTGTGGTAGTGGCTGTTGCCCTTGTAGAATGAGGTCTTATGTTCTGTGGAATTGGCTTTCCATGGAAGGAGTAACAGAATCGTATGCAATTTCCTATCCATTTGGAGATTGTCTGTTTGGAAATAGCTTTTCCTTCCTTCCTGTTGCATAGGCTACGAAAAGTTGGTCAGTCTTTCTGCTATTTTTGTTCTGTCCAAGTAGTAGCGTAGCTGTCTATGTACATCCAAGGTATGCAGTATTCTTTCCCTCTGTTTTGTGGGTTGGGAAAGAAGGTAGGCAGGTGGATTGCCTGGTTTAAAGACACTCTGGATACCACCTTAGGCATAAATGTAGGATTAGTCCTCATGGACACTCTATCTTGGTGGAAGATTAGAAAGGGTTGCACTGCCATTAAGGCCTGTAGTTCTGAAACCCTCCTTGCTGAAGTAATTGCCAGTAGGAAAGCAGTTTTCCATGACAGGTGTTGTAGGTCTGCTGTTGCTGCTGGTTCAAAAGGTGATAGTGTCAATTTTTCTAGCACAAAGTTCAAGTCCCAAGCTGGCAATGGTGGTTTCCTTGGAGGTTTTACATTCTTGATTCCTCTGAGGAACTGCCTGAGCAAAGGGTGTGAAAAACAGGTGGATCAAAGCTGTATTCTGCTGAAATAGCTGATGCATGAATCTTGATGGAGGAGTAGGACAGGCCTGAATGAAGTAGTTCGCCAGATACTCCAGAATGTTAGGCATATCTATGTTTGATACATTTTCCTCTTTCAGAACTCCAAATGACAAACCTTTTCCATTTCCCAGCATAATTCCTTCTAGTTGAAGGCCTGCGTGCTTCAAGAATAATGTCTTTAACTCTTTGTGAAAGTTCTGTATTAGCAGCTGCTATGTGATGTTCCATGCAGTCAGTTGCATCGATTTTAGGTTTGGATGCATGGTGCTGAAGTTGTTCTGAGTTAGCATCAAAGGCATCAGGGCATTGGCCACATATTGTTCGAGACATGCTCCTCAGTAGTGGGTACCAATGCTGTCTTGGCCAGTTTGGAGTTATCAGGATTATCCTTGGACGTTCCTCCTTGATTTTTAGTAGTACTTTGTGTATCAAGGGAAGAGGTGGGAATGCATATGCTGTTAGGCCTTTCCAGCTGAAGGAGAGCGAGTCCACTTTCCATGCTAGTGGGTGGAATGTCCTTGTGCAGAGTTTTTGAGCTGGTGATTGAGAGGTGATGCTAATAGATCTATCTGAGGCATTCCCCATTTCTTGAGATGGTCTTGAAGATATCCTGCAGCTGCCATTCGTGGGCATCCAATGTGGTCCTGCTTAACATATCTAGAGAGTTTTCTTTTCCTGGCACAAATATTGCCTGTAACTGGATGTTGTAGCTGAGTGCCAGGGTCCACAGCTCAAGTCATTCTGCATAGGGGGTAAGAATGAGTGCCTCCCTGTTTGTTGATGTACCACATGACTGTGGTGTTGTCTGTCCTTATCATCAAGTGGTCCTCCTTGAGAAATGGTCTGAACTTTTGGATTGCCAGTTTTACTGCCAGCATTTCTTTTAGGTTGATGTGCAGGTGAAGTTGGTCCTGTGTCCACAATCCTTTTGTCCAGCATATGCGCCCCCATCCTAGGTCTGAAGCATCTGTTGTGATGGTCTGGCTTGCTTGACAAAGGGCAGGCCTGGGTTTGACTGGCATGCCTGAGCCCACCCTAGGAACTCCTGTTTTTAGCATTGTTTTTGTGGGGTTTTCGTTTCTTGGCTGTGTCTGTGTTGGGACCATAAATTCTTTAGGTACCACTGTAGTTTTCTCATATGTAGTCTGGCAAATGGAACCAGGATTATGCATGATGCCATGAAACCCAAGGCCTGCAGTACCTTTCTTGCTGTTAACTTGTTCAGTTTTGTTAGTGCCAAGAAGTAAAGAGGGAGTTCTTTTGTTTTTCTGTAGTTAGGAATGCCATTTGTCTTACTGTGTCCAATTCGCTCCCAGGAAAGTCCTTGTCTGGGATGGTATCAGTCTTGACTTTTGTAAATTGACTGTGTATCCCAGTGCTTGAAGCAAGTAAATGACCCTTTGTAAATCTGTTGTCAGCTTGATTTTGTTGTCTCCTTGTATCAGGCAGTCGACCAGGTATGGTTAAATTTGAATTCCTGTAGTCTGCAATGGCGATTACTGATGCCAGGCATTTTGTGAATACCAGTAGATAAGCCAAAGGGCAATGCTGAGAATTGATAGTGCTCTGATCCTGCAAGAAATCTGAGGTATCTTCTGCAGATTGGTCGAATGGGGACGTGCAGGTATGCCTCCTTGAGATCTAGAGTTACCAGCCAACACTCCTTGCCCAGCATGGGAAGAAGTTGCTGTAGGGTCAGCATTTTGAATTTTGGGACAATGATGTAAGTATTCAGGGTGGACAGGTCTAGAATTGGTCTCCAACTTTTTCCTTTCTTGGAACTAGGAATAGTCTGGAGTAGAACCCTTTCCTTGCTCTGCTGTTGGCACTTTCTCCACAGCTCTCATGTTTGCTAACTCCATTATCTGTTGTAGAGCCTCTGTCTTTGATTTGGAGGTAGATTTGGCATTCCTCTTTGTCTGGTAAAGTGTGGAAGTGGAACCGTAACCTTGATCTATGGTTCGTAAAATCCACTTGTCCTTTGTTATGTGGTGCCAGTTTTTGAAAATAAAGTTAGCTTTCCGCCTAGAGGAGCTGCTATTTGTTCCCTGGTAGGCGGGTTTAGGATTAAGTCACTGTGGCTGTGTTGATGTAGTGGCAGGTGTGGAGTCTGTGCCTCTGTTGTTACCTTGCCACTGTCGCCCTCTGTAGGCACCTCCTCTGGATTGATTTCTGCCTCTGGAACGTCTATTCCTGCCCCTTTGAGGTCTTGTGGAGTCAGGAAAGGACCAATTTTGGCAGGCCAGTTCCTGCTAAACCTTGGGGTTGAACCTGCAAGAAATCTTTAACTGTCTGGACTGATTTTGCCTTTTCTTCCATTTTCTTCATAACCTGCTGGGCAGGTGTACCAAACAAACTTGTTTTATCCATAGGAGCATCTAGCAATTTAGATTTAACATGATCCGGTAAAGCTTGCTCCTTTAGCCATGCATGCCTTCTAATTACAGTGCCAGTCATGGCTGATCTAAATGAAGCCTCCAGTGCATCATAGCCACATTTTAAAGAATGGTTACTAACTTGCTGTATGTTATTTACCATTTCTAATACATATTTCTTATCAAGAGATTCATCAGTGGTTAGCTTTTTAGTTAACTGATCAAGCATAAACTCTTGGTATTGTATCATGTGAAACTGACAGTTTAAAGCTCTAACTGAGAGAGTGGCTGAAGTGTAAACCTTTGTACCCCATCTGTCTAATGACCTTGCTTCCCTTTCAGAAGGAACAGGGTTTTAGCTATGGTCGCTGCTACTGCCTTGGGACCCTGGGAAATAGTTTCGGGTCTGCAAGAGGGGCCTTGTAAAGGTGGTGATGAGTATCTGGCACCCTGTAAAATCTGTCTGGTTTGGCAGGGGAATCAGACATCATTGAAAGCATCATCCACCACAGAGAGAACAGGAGGTATAGCTAAGGGCCTGTGCTGTGGAAGGTGCAAAAGGTCCTAAGTCTTTTCCTGAGTCTGAAAAATCCTGTTGCTGCCATTGGAACTGTTCTATGGCATGCAAGGTTTCCCAAAGGAGAATTCTTCTGGTGGGAAGCAGCTGGAATGGATTCTTCAGCATCAGTATCTTCAAAATTGGAGAAAGGAGCCTCTGGCTGGTCAGTTATGTCTGATTCATCAGCAGAATCATCAGAGGTCACTGGCTCATGGGGCTCTGCCCTAGGTCTCTTCTCTGGGGCTGAGAGGCCCTGTCTGGGTGAGATTGAGATCCTCTAATTAATGAAATTAAATCTTCTGCCAAAGTAAGCATTTGGGAACTGGAAGAGGGCCTGGTTGAGGGGGGTTAACAGGCACTGTTTTAGTAGTCTTGGCTGCTTTAGCCCTGGCGAAGGCCTTAATGGACATGGCTGCTGGAGGCCTAGCAGCACCACGGCTGGGGTAGAGACATCCAAGGGAATAGTGTCTGATAAGTCAGTGGTAAGCACCGTAGTGGGTAAAATTTCTGAGGCCGATTCAAGAGTGTTAGCAGGGACCTCAGTTGTAGAGATAGATTCAGCTGTATTTTGATCAGTTTTTTTGTAACCATGGTTTCGCGTGTCGGTCTTTTTTTGGCAGAATGTGGTCGGAGGATCCGACGGCATAATGTACGCAAAATCAGAACCGAAAACTGTTCTCGGTTGAAAGAAGCACAGGACGAACAGGCTGCTACGGGCTGGGCCTAAGCAAGGCAGGCAGTAAGAGTGGAAATCTTTATGAGGTATTTGTTTCCCACAGGTTAAACAATTATTAACTTTTTCTGACATGCTGAGGCAAGAAAGAGTCCCCAACGGGTACTTAGCTTTAGAAGTCTTGGTAGTATTCGTAGAAGTAATCTCTGGATCCGACCGACCGCACTAACAGCTTCTGCTTGCAAGAAAGACTGAAGAAAATGGCGTCGGCTGATGCTTTTATACCAAGTCCAACAGAGATGACGCGGGTGAAGCGCGACATCAGCCGGACCCGACTTTGGAATCCGGCCGACTGAAGGAGACCTGGCGTGCCCGAATTATAGGACAACCCAGTTGTTATGACTGCAGATGCATCCATGAAGGACATCTGATAGTGCATAGAGCCTGCCCTGAAATGTAGATATTTCCTGCAAGACTCCCTTATGGGGATGTGCAGATAAGCTTCTTTTAAGTCTAGGGTGACTAACCAGGCATTCTTGGCTAGCATAGGAAGAAGGTGTTGCAGTGTAAGCATTTTGAATTTTGGGACCACCAGAAAGGTGTTGAGAATTGATGGATCCAGGACAGGGTGCAAGAGCCCCCTTTTCTGGGCACCAGGAACAGTCTGGAGAAGAAACCTTGTCCCCTTTGTTCTACTGGAACAGGTTGAATAGCCCTGATATGGAGAAGGGAAAGTACTTGCTTTTCAGCCTCTGCCCACTGGTTTGGAGGAAGGTCTGGCAACCCACTTGGAGTTGGCAGTGAGTGGAAGTAGAATCTGTATCCCTGGGATACAATGATTAGAACCCATCGGTCCCGAGTAATGGACATCCAGTTTTTCGCATGAAGGGCGAGTTTTCCACCTAGAGGCGCAAGTACTTGGGCATGGCTAGGAAGAATAATTGGAAAGTCATTGTGAACTTTTTCCATATGGGGGTGGCTTACCACTCCCTGGTTTTGAGGTGGAAACACTCCATTGTTTAGATCTCTGCATACCCTGAGACTGTAGTCTTGGTGGTCTGTTTCCCCTGGGTTTGGACTGAGAAGGCCTGAGAGGAACTGGAAAGGACCAGTTTTTTGAAAGCCAATGCATACTGAATCTAGGTGGCTGCACCTGTAAGAAATCTTTTGACGGTTTGCATAGATTTAGCTTTTTCTTCCAACTTTTGAAGAACTTTTGCTTTTGTGCCAAACAAATGCTCCTGATTTAATGGAGCATCTAGTAATTTTGTTTTGAAATGGTCAGGCAAGACTTGTTCCTTTAGCCAAGCATGCCTTCTCAGTACAGACCCAGTGACAGTAGCCCTGCAAGATGCTTCTAAGGCATCAAACCCACACTGCAAAGTATGTTTACTAACTTGGTTTGCAGAATGCATTAACTCTTGTAAATCTTTATTTTCTGCACAATCTGGAAGTAACACCATTTTTTTGTTTAATTAGTTCCATAATATGTTGCTGGTACTTCAACATGTGAAACTGGCAATTCAAAAACCTGATGGCAGAAGTTGCAGAGGTATATACCTTCTTACCCCATCTGTCTAAAGCTCTAGAATCCCTGTCTGAAAGGGTAGGGTTTTTGGCTCTAGTAGCCTTAATGCCTTTAGGTCCCTGTGAAATGGTCTCTGGATCTGCAGTAGGATTCTTAAAGAGAAATTTGTGAGAGTCAGGTACTCTGTAGTACCTGTCACGTTTTGTAGCAGCTGGTGGTAAGGTGTCAGGAGTAAGACTGGACTCCAAGAAGACATCATCTACAATATCCAGGACAGGGGGGTATAGCTAGAGGCCTGTGCTGAGGCAAATCTAAAAATTCCCAGAGTCTCTTTTTGGACTGAGGATAGTCCTGGCATTCCCAGCAGAAATGCTCTCTTAAGGTATGCAAGGTTTCACCAAAAGAAAAATCCTCTGGAGGGGAGGCAGAGGGAATGGATTCCTCTGCACGAGTTCTCATAGGTAGATAAGGGTATGTCCTGGTAATCAGAAGGGTCAGAGTCATCAGACCCCTGGTCTGTACAATCAGAAGGAAATTCAATTCTTTGTCTTTTGGCAGGGGAAGGCTGACTTCCCCTAATTAGAGTAATAAGGTCTTCAGCCATTCTAAGCATTTTTTTTTTGTGGCATGGGGGCTTGAGCATGCGCTTTGGACGTCCGTTTTCTAGGCGTAGTGCAAACTCTGGGCCTGAGAAACTCGGTAGTTTTAGTTGGAAATGAAGTTGTCAGTTTAATATGAATATCGGTAGGTCGGAATACACCCTCAGAAACCAGTGCCTGCAGAGCGGCTCCGGACCCATCCAAGGTACAGACACCCGCAGGTTCCATAGTCAAAAAAGCATCTCGCGGCATACCGGACTCCGAATGGGTCTCAACAGAGGCCTGCAAATCTGTAGAAGTGGGCATCAGGGGCTACAAACGCGCCTCACTGTGTACCGGCGGACTGGCGACTAGCTTAGCGGAAGTGTCGTTGGCAGTTTTTGACCTATGTGGTCTGTCTCTGTCTTTGTGCTTTTTCGGAAGATCGGTAGTCGGATGGCTTATCAAAGCCATTTCGGAATACGGAGAACAAGAGCAAAAGAATTTAGCTACAAAAATAGCCTGACGATGAATGGTTCAAGCATTAAACAAAGCACAAAACCAACAGCGAGAGACGTCGTGGTCTGGGCCTAAACAGGTGATGCAGTAAGAATGAAAATCTGTGTGAAGTATTTGCTTTCCACGGGCAAGACAATTGTTAATTTTTTCTGACATCAGTTAGAGCAAGAAAAAAGAATCCCAACAGGGTACTTAGCTTTGGAAGCCTTCAGGTCTGAAACTCAAAAAAATACAAAAATTTCAGGTAGTGGCCAACCGGCACTTGTGAACTGCTTCTGCTTCGGGTTCCTTCTTGGCAAGAAAGACTGATGTAATGGGGTCGGCTGCATGTTTTATACATCTGACATCATGGAAGAGGCGACAGCAACCGACACAGAAATTCCAAGACTCTGGTATTTGGGCCGACTGAGGGCTACCTGCAAGCAGATAACCCAAGTGTGATGACTGCAACAGTGAAACACAAAGAACATCAAAAGGAGAAGGAAAAAAAGGGGGGGGGATGGTGGAAGGAGGGAAACCAGGACTGCAACAGTGAATACACTCATGCATTTATGGTAAGTGTATACAACTGCACTATGTTCTTCGTGTTTCACTGTTGCAGTCACCACATTTGAGTAGATTCCCAAAGCTGAGGAAATGGGTAGAAGCAGTCAAGGAAGCTAGGGGCTGGCTTGGATGCTCTGCAAGACTGCAGAGGCAAAACCTGCCCTGAATTTGGAGAAGAGAGGCAGCTGGTATTGCTTGGTAAAAGTGTGAACAGATGTCCAGGTGGCAGACTCCTGGATGTCCCTGGTGGCGACTCCTCTGAGGAAAGCCGCAGAGGTGGAGGCTGCTTTAGTGGAGTGTGTCATGACCCCCTTGGGGAGAGGCTTACCATGCTGTTTGTATCAGAAATGGAAGCACTGTACTATCCATTTGGAAATGGTTTGCTTGAAGACTGCTTTGCCTTCTACCCCTGTAGCAAAGCTAACCTGCAATTGATCAGACTTTCTGAAGGGTTTAGTCCTGTCCACGTAGTATCTGAGCTGTATGTGCACATCTAGAGAGTAAAGAATCCTTTTCCCCTTTGTTCTGAGGATTAGGAAAGAAAGTGGGCAAATGAATGGATTTGGTTGAGAGCCACACTGGACACCACCTTGGGCATGAAGGATGGGTTAGATCTGAGAGATGCCCGGTCTGCATGGATGATGATGAAGGGTTCCACAGCCATGAGTGCTTGCAGCTCAGAGACTCTTCTGGCTGAAGTGATGGCCAGAAGGAAGGCTGTCTTCCAGGAGAGAAATGTTAGTGCTGCAGAAGAAGCTGGTTCGAAATGAGGCAGGGTGAGCTTTTCCAAGACAAAGTTAAGGTCCCAAGCTGGTGTTGGTACCCTTCTGAGGGCCCTAAAATTGCTAGCCCCTCTGAGGAACTGTTTGATCAAAAGGTGTGAAAAAAGGGGCTGCTCAGTGGGAAAGTGAGCGGAAATAGCAGAGACATGAATTTTTATATAGGAGAAAGAGTCCACTGTGTAGTAAGTCAGCTAGGTAATCCAGGATGAGAGGGATGGAGGGCTGTGCCGTACTGGCCCCCTTAGCCTAGATCCAGGTGCAGAACCTTTTCCATTTATTTGCACAAGACTTTCTGGTGCTAGGGCGTCTGGCCTCATGGATAACATCCAGAACCTGTTTACTGAGGATGGCAGATTGGTTCGGGATTAGGGATTAAGCCAAGCTGCCAAATTGAGGGTCTGCAATTGGGGGTGCATGATTTCCCCTTCCCTCTGGGTTAGGAGGTTTGGAATCTGAGGAAGATGCCATGGAGGCAGCAGGGACAGGCTGTGCAGCAAGGGGTATCAGTGCTGTCAGGGCCAGTCTGGAGCTATAAGAATGGCCCTTGGTTTTTCCTCCCTTATTTTGAGCAGTACCCTAGGGATGAGAGGTAGGGGAGGAAAGGCATAGACCGAGAGGTTGACCCAGGGGAAGGACAGGGCATCCACTTTCCAAGCCATGCAGTAATGCTCCCTGGTGTAGAATTTGCTGAGCTGATTGTTGGTGTGGGAGGCAAAGAGGTAGTCCTTCGGGGGTCCCCATTTCTGAGTTATTAGGAAGAAGGTAGTTCTGTTGAGCTGCCACTCGTGTGGGTCCAAAAGGTTTCTACTTAATTGGTCTGCCAGAGTTGAGAGAGCCTGGTAGGAATTGTGCTAACAGGTGTATTTGTATGGAAGAGGCCGAAAGTCAAAGCGTCATGGCCAGCCTGCATATAGGGTAGGAGTGAGGCTTTCCTGTACCACATAACAGTGGTGTTGTCTTGTCTTGATCAGGAGAATCCCTGGAGAGAGACGAGGTTTGAAAGCTATCAAGCTGTGCTGCACAGCTATCATCTCTTTTTGACTGATGTGCAGGGGGGTTTGCTGTGGGCTCCATTGGCCCTGTATGCACCTGCCGTCCAGGTGTGCACTCCAAGAGTAGTCTGATGAGTCTTTGGTGAGGGTCTGGGAGGCGGGGGGTGGGGAGAAGGGCAGTCCCTTGTTGTGGGAGCACGCTGTTGCCCACCTTTCTGAGGCAAGGAATTATAGGTAGAAGAGTTCTCAGGTCTTGAGAGTGTTGACACCAAAGGCTCTTTAGGTACCACTGAAGTTTCCTCATATGCAGTCTGGCATATGGAATGAGGAGTATGCATGATGTCATGAATCCCAGAGGTTGCAGGATTTTCCTTGCAGAAAGCTGGGGCCTGGTGGCCAGTTGAGAGAAGCATGCTGACAGAAAAATTTGTTTCTCTGGTGTAAGGGATGCTGTGTCCAGACTTGCTCCCTGGAAGATTATCCTTTGGATGGGCACCTGTTTTGATTTATTTTCTTTGACTGTGTACCCTAGAGAGGTTAGTAGACTCTTTACAAAGGCCAGGTGTTTGAGCAGCTTTTCCTGGCTGTCTGTCTGAATAAGGCAGTCATCTAAGTAGGGGTAAATTTGAATATTTCTCTGTCTGCAAAAGACAATGGCCGGAGCCAGGCATTTTGCGAAAACTCTGGAAGCAACAGATAAGCCAAGGGGAAGCGCCAGAGAACTGAAAGTGTTGAGATCCTGCCCTGAAGCGGAGACATTTTCCGCTTGATTCCCTGACAGGAATGTGGAGGTAGGCCTCTTTTAGATCCAGCGAGGCTAGCCAAGCATCTTTGGAGAGCATAGGTAGAAGCTGCTGGAGGGTGAGCATTTTGAATTCTGGGATCATCAGGAAGGTGTTTAAAATGGATAGATCGAGGATGAGGCGCCGGGTGCCCTCTTTTCTGGGCACCAGAAAAAGTCTGGAGTAGAAGCCTTGGCCTATCTGTTCTGTAGGAACGTGCTCTACTGCCCTCAAAGAGAGAAGGGAATGAATTTGTTTTTCAGCCTCTGCCCACTGATTTGGCAGTAGATCTGGGAAGCCTTTTGGGGTTGGAAGGGTGTGGAAGGAGAATTTTTATCCCTGAGACACAATGTTCAGAACCCATTGGTCCTTGGTAATGGTGGCCCAGATGCTTGAGTGAAAGGAGAGTTTTCCTCCTAGGGGTAAGTGAAAGTGGGCAGAAGGGAAGTCAGGAGAAGGTGAGTCATTGTGAGTTCTTATCATAAGGGGGTGGGGCTTAGAACTCCCTGGTTTTGAAGTGGAGGCAGTCCACTGCTTATATCTCTGCATTCCCTGGGGCTGCTGTCGGGGGGGCAGGTCTGCTTCCACATGTCCTAGGCTGGGCCTGTTTACTCACAGCAGGAATGGACCAGTGCTTGGAGGGAAAATGCCTGCTGGACCTGTAAGCAATCTTTAACTGTTTGCATAGATTTTGCTTTCTCTTCCACCTTTTTTAAGACCTATTCTGCCTTAGTGCCAAATAAGTTATCTTTGTGCAAGGGTGCATCCAACAATTTAGATTTGACATGGTCTGGCAGGGGTTGTTCCTTAAGCCATGCATGTCTTCTAATGACAGATCCAGTGACTGCTGTCCTGCAAGAAACTTCTAGGGTGTCAAAACCACAGTGCAAGGCGCGTTAATTACTTGACTTGCAGAATGCATTAAGCCTTGTAAATCTTTAGATTCTGCCCAAGCAGGAAAGGAGGACATTTTTTGTTTAAGGAGTTCCAAGGTATGTTGCTGACATTTAAGCATATGAAACTGAAAACTTAGTGCCCTGATAACAAGAGTAGCTGAGGTGTACACTTTTTTACCCCATCTGTCCAATGCTCGGGAATCCCTGTCTGAGGGGGTGGGATTCTTAGCAGATGTTGCTTTAATCCCTTTTAGCCCTTGAGAAAAGACCTCAGGGTCAGCTGTTGGATTTTTAAAAAAGATAATTGTGTGAGTTAGGGACTCTGTAGTACCGGTCTGGTTTTCTGGGAGCAGGAGGTACGGCATCAGGAGTCAAGCTGGATTCAAGGAAAATATCATTCATCACATCCAGGAGTGGGGAGATGGCCAAGGGTCTGTGTTGCGGAAGATCTAGGAATCCAGAGTCTCTTTTTAGACTGAGGGTAGTCCTTACTCTCCCATTGGAAATGCTCCCTTAAAGTATGCAGGGTTTCCCCAAAGGAAAAATCCTCTGGGGAGAGGCTGAAGGAATGGATTCCTCTGCATCAGCATCCTCAAAAGTGGAAGGGGCTGCATGTCTTCATAGTCAGATGCATCAGATTCATCTGACTCTTGTTCATTCAAAACTACTGGGGACAGATCTCTTTTCCTTTTTAAAGGGGTAGCTTGGCTTCCCCTGAGTAGCATGATAAGGTCTTCTGCCACTTTAAGCATTTGAGAGTGAGGCAAGGTAGCTGGCGCCCGAGAGTGGGTAGTCGGTTTCTTGGGTGTGGTTCGAATCCTGGGCCTAAGGAACTCGGTTGTTTTCGAAAGAACGGTAGTCGCGAAAGAAGACATCGGTTTATGTCGAGATTCGGAGGTGCAAAGGACTTCCTTGGAAGCTAGTGCCTGCTCAGCGGCTGTGAACCCATCTACGGTAGAGGCGACTGCATGATCCTTAGACTAAGAAGTTTTTTGTGGCATACCTGACTCCGAAAGGGTCTTGGTAGCGACCTGTGAATCAACTGAAGCGGGCATCAGGGGTTGCGAAAGTGCCTCACTGAGTACTGGAGGACTGACGACTAGCTTAACGGAAGCGTCGTCAGAAGGTTTGGACCTGTGCAGTCTGTCTCTGTCTTTATCTTACCTTTTTTTGGAAGATCTGCTGTCGAATGGCTTACTGAAGCCATTTCGGAATTTGAGGACTGTAAACGAAAATATCTGGCTACAATAAGGGCCCGGCAACGGATAGTTCTGGCATTAAACAAAGAACAGAAGTGACAACGGGGATGTCGTGGTCTGGGCGCAAGTGACGCAGTAAGAGTGGAAGTCTCGGTGTGGTATTTGCGAGACAATTATTATCTTTTTCTGACATCGGTTAGTACAAGAAAAAAGGATCCCCAATGGGGTACTTAGCTTTAAAAGACTTCAACTCGGAAACGAAAACTCAGGTAGCGGCTGACCAGCACTTGTGCGAACTGCTTCTGCTTCGGGCACCATGGCAAGAAAGACTGATGTCTTCAGCTGCCTTAGTTTATACCACTGACGACCCGACGTTATTCCTCAAGCGGCAGCAACTGACGCAGAAATACTAAGTTTCTGGTATTCGGGCTGGCCGAGGGCTAACGTGGCAGGGATAACTCAAATGTGATGACTGCAACAGTGAAACACGAAGAACATCAGCCATGCTTCTGTGATGGTACCCTAAGCTAGAGTAAAAACAGGTGTAATCCACCAATGACTGAATAAACACATATGTAACTTAACGCAGAGATACATGTTTTTCCTTCCGTAGTCTAAATCTTGTTTTTACTTCCTCAGTCTAAAACACATTTTTACGTCCTCGGTCTAAGAGGCATGAATCTCCGGCTGCGGTAGCTATTCAGGTCAGACAAAAAATATTTTAATCCAAGTCAAAATGTGATTAAAGAATAACAAACTCATGTAAATGAGGTTGAATCTCTTACTACTTTCCAGCCAACCATACATCTTCAATTGTGCATGATTTCACAGAGTGTTCCTGATTTTGCTTCATATTTTGTGGTCTGTTCTTCATAAAATGTGAGTTTTTTTGGCAAAGCACTCAGGACTACAATCATTAAATAGTGACAGACATTTCATTTTCATATCCTTCAAAAAAAGCTAATGAAAAGCTGCTCTTCTAGGAATTTTAAACTATGTAAGAACAGCACTTAAAATCTGACCCTAATTTTGAGCCTTTGTTCTCTGATTATTTTTGGCTTTGTCACAGATTCTTGCGCTAATAAGCTTAGAGCTATGCAGTCAACCTGGTCACTGTAGGGGCTGGCCAAAAAAAGAGAGGAGGGAGGGTGTTTTGAATACTGAGGTGTTGCCTGCTCACCTCTCTATAGGGCAAGGGGTGGCATGCCCATGGTACGGACTCCCAGCAAATTTAAGACCACAGATCAGACTGAATGTACAGACAGAGGAAGGCTTGAAATAATCAAGGATCATAAAGCAAACCGTAACCAAATGCTTTAGAACAGAATCGTACTCACCCATTAATGATTTCCTTGTTTTCTCCACGTATAAAATATTCCTGCTCAGGTGTAACAATGCAAAGTGCATTCTTCTGTCCTGTCTTTGGTTCAGCATCAATTACATCTGTGCACTGGTTCATATTAATTGTTCCCTGTGGCAATGTACTTGGCTGGAAAACATTAAAAAACTGAAGTTAGCATTTAAGAAACAGCACTGTGGGCACAACTACTTCAACTTCAAGCATGGTCAAGTAATGTTACTTAGATTGGCAAATTTCACGAAACAAAACACACAAAGCGCATTTTTCTACAGTGTGGTGATACAATCTTTCATTTCTCCTTGTCCCCAGAGATAAAAAAAGTTTACAGTAATCTATGTCCTTTTTTTCTTTTAATTCACACTTTTATCCTTATGCAACATCTTAACCATTGTTGGCTTCTACTCCAAACTCTGCCTTAAAGAAGATTTCTTATACCTTCCTTTACAACTAGCTGACAGCATCCTGCAAAGAATTGGAACAATCTGTCTTACTTCCACTTTCTTCTCAGACATGTTGCCTGCCATGCAATAACATGTACAGGTATTAAGCAACATGTGCCTGTTACACCCCATGCCTAATCTGTGACCAAGCAGCAGATCAATGTGTCCTCCTCTATGTGCAGTACACTGCTACTCGTAGTAAAGTCATAGTCTTTTCCATGCAGTAAACTCTGCCTCCAGACATCCCACCCCAACTGCTTTGTCCTGAATTCAGGTCATTAGCAAGGAATCCATCAATGCCCCCCTCTCTAATCACAATGCTTGCTGCTCACAAACTGTTGGTACAATGCAGCATCTTCTTATAGAAGTATTTTATTTCACATTCCATTCTCATAACCACATTAAATGTCCAGAGCAGTGAGGACTGATTTGAAAATTTTGGTCTAAGGTTCAGGCTAATACATGTGAGAGATGCAACTATACAGCCAAACTGGAGGCTGAGCTCTCTCAACATAGGACTGGCAAGACCAGACAGGAGGAGAAGGTAACCACACACACCACATACCCAGTCTCATACCCAGTCTCACATAGTACTATCACAACTTCAAATCATACACATAAACACACAAAGGCATATTCGGAGGCTCTGATCAAAAATCTACCAAAACAGCAGAGGCCACCAAAGCAGACACCCAAACAACTACCACCTCAGGACACAACACATGCAACACATAGACCACACAGTCAGTGTGCCAAACAGTCACAGCCCTTAAGGCCAAACACAATGCCAGACACACTCGTCATTGGTGACTCCATAGTCAGACACACTGATGTCCCACTCACCAGACTGAGTAAAGAGAAGGTCACAGTAAGCTGCCTGTCGGGTGCTAGAATCCGCCACATGACGCAAGCACTCAGGTCTCTCAACAGCAGGTACAAGTACGACTCAGTCATTGTCCACGCTGGTGTAAACGACTTGAGACGTACCTCCTTGGACTACATGAAAAGAGACATTGAGGAGCTATCTGATTATGTAGCCCAGGCATGTATGACCCTGACCTTGAGCAGTATCCTACCTTCACCAAGAATGATGCCACAATACAGAGATAAGATGATCAGCTTTAATAATTGGCTTAAACTCTGGTGTCATTCAAAGGGGATCCAATGTCTGTCTGCCTGGGATGACATGCTGGACAAGCCACGCTGCTTCGCAAGGGACGGCTTGCACCTGTCACCACTGGGCTTCCGGATATTGGCAAAGGCTCTTGCCACCCCCATAGTGCCTTTTTTAGGCAAGGCTCAAATTTCAAACCTACCACCCTAGAACACAAAAAAGGAAAAAAACTAAGGGTAATGCTGCTCAATGCCAGAAGTCTCAACCTCAAGATGCACGCACTCGAGGCCCTTCTCAGTATGGAGAACATCGATGTCTGTGGTGTGACTGAAACCTGGTTCAAGGCTCCTGAGAGCACCCCAGCACTATCAGGTTTTACCTCATATCATGCGTTCCGGCCCCAAAATCCGGACAACACCAAGAAAGGAGGGGGGGTGTCCATATTCATCAAGGACACCCACACCTCAAGGTTGGTGGCAACGCACGATGCATCGGAGACCATCCAGGTGCAATTAACCATAGGCAAGACTGCTCTACAATTTGTAGCATGTTACAGGCCACCCTCTCAAACTCAGGAACCTCACATAGCTTTCCTGAAAACACTGGAGGTGATAAATGTATCTCCAAACACCATCATACTAGGTGACTTCAACTACCCTAATATAGACTGGGATCACTACTCAAGCCCAAACACTCTAGCCCAAAGGTTCCTCGGGTTCATAAACTCAAATGCCATGGAACAACTAGTCACCATCCCCACAAGAGGTGAAAACATACTTGATCTCATCATCACGAACATGGGATCACAATGTTCAACACCGGAAGTATACCCCTCACTGGTGAGATCAGATCATAAACTAATCTCACTGGAGGTCCTCATCCCGCCCCCACCTGAGATAAAAAAGACCACAGTGAAGAACTTCTCAAAAGCCGACTTCACACTTCTAAAGACTAGTGTGGTCACCTTTAAGGCCACCGAGCCGGCGGCAAACATTACTCAAGCCGCTGAATCACTTACAAATGCCTTCTACCAGCACCTGCAGGACTGCATGGATCAGGCAAATCCCAAACAAAACAAAGACTCTTTGTACCAAAGGCAAGCGTCCAGCCTGGTGGACCCCAGCCATAAACAAGCTCTACAACAAAAGGAGGAAGCTACTACAAGATAGAGCAAAATCCTTAAAAGGTAAGACACCTCTGATCATTATAAGTAAAAAAGTAAGAGCTCTCATAAAATCATCCAAGGCAAATTTTGAGAGAAAAATCGCTAAGGACTCAAAAGACAATCATAAGGCCTTCTTTAGCTATGTTAGAAACCTGGGAGGAAACTCCCAGATATGCTCAGAATTAGTTCAAAATGATGTGAAAATTACTGAACCTACAGACATTGCCAACATACTGGCTGACAGGTTCAGTGCAAACTTCTCCCCTCCCCAAAAGGAGAGATATCTATACCAGAGGATTGTAGCCCCCTAAACATCTCTAACGCCCAGGTGAGAACTGCTCTCTCCAAGGCGAAAAACACAGCATCCATGGGACCGGATGGTGTCCCCGGCTGTGTGCTCCACGAACTCAACGAGGAATTAAACCCGCAGTTAGGACAGCTGTTTAATCTTAGTCTCACCTCAGGATACGTACCCAAGGAGTGGCGCATGGCAACTGTGGTCCCACTTCACAAAGGCGGTGCCTCCACCGACCCTGTAAATTACTGTCCCATCAGCTTGACAAGCCTGATCTGCAAGGCCATGGAGAGGATCATAATGGAACTCATAAATAAAGACATAGGGAACTTGCAGACTTTGGATCCAACCCAGTTTGGCTTTGTCAAAGGCAGATCATGCCTTTTAAACTTGGTTGACTTTTTCGAAACAGTCACCAAGGCCATTGATGAGGGAAAGGCAGTCCATACAGCCTACCTCGACCTGGCAAAGGCTTTCGACACAATACCCCACTCGGGTATCATTGAAAAACTCATCAGCTTAAATGTAAACCCATACATCACAAGATGGGTTGCAAACTGTCTAAGTGACAGAACCCATAGGGTCAGAGTTGTTGGCGCCATGTCAGACTCGAAGCCTGTCACAAGTGGTGTCCCACAGGGCTCAGTCCTGGGCCCACTCTTGTTCGGCATCTACTTTTCTGAAGTACAAGCAAATACAGGAGGGTTATGGCTGACAAAGTTTGCAGATGACTGCAAACTGGGCGCCATAGTCGAAAACACATCTGACACAGATATCCTTCAAAAGGGTCTCACAGAAACGGATAACTGGTGCCAGAGCCATGGCCTAAAGTTAAACGCCAAGAAATGCATAGTCATACCCTTCAGGAAAAACAAGGTTACCCCTAG